>NC_069499.1:729990139-730207639 GCF_027579735.1 Bombina bombina
AAACAAACAGATACCCCAACAAACTACCGACCGATTTCATTATTAAATAATGACTTGAAATTTTACGCAAAGCTTCTTGCAACAAGACTGAATAAATTACTCTCTGACTTGATATCTCCTGACCAGGTGGATTTTGTACTGTGGAGGGAGGCAAAAGACAAAATAACAAAAATTCTGGACCTACTTTTTTGCATACAACGTAATGACACCTCAGCTCTTCTGTTATCTACGGATGCAGAAAAAGCTTTTGACAGATTGGATTGGACTTATCTAGAAGCTACATTACACAAATTCGGATTCCCTCAATTATATGTTCAAAACATCCTTTCCCTTTATACCTTTTCATCAGCACTGATAAGGATAAATGGAATATTGTCAGAGCAATTTGAAATTAGGAATAGAACTAGGCAAGGATGTCTTCTATCCCCACTCCTCTTTATTCGATCACTAGAATCCCTTGCATCAGTGATACGTTATCAACCAAAAATCAAAGGAATCACAGTAAATAACAATACGTATAAACTAGCATTGTATGCGGACAATATGCTCTTGACTTTGTCTAGCCCCACGTCTTCTCTCTCTGCGGTCCAAACTAAACTTATTAGATAAGGGGAGGTTTCCAACTTCTTAGTAAACATGAACAAATCAAAAGCACTACCAATTAACTTATCACAAAAGGACTATTTGAATTTAAAGAAGACAAGTACATTCAGAATACAGAGACACTCTTTAAAATACCTGGTAATACATGTATCTCCAGAGAAAGACAAGGCACTATGATTAAATTACAGTTTCATCAGAATACACTAAAATTACTTCTTCTTGGAACTAAAAAACATTTTGTTGGAAAGGCTGCATCAACACAGTTAAAATGACTCTTCTTCCCAAAATTGTATACCTCATGCAGACCCTTCCAATCCCTCAGACTACCACATATTTGACTAAAATACAAAACTTAATAAATAGCTACATTTGGAAAGGTAGGCCCCATAGGATATCTAAAGCTACTATGTATGCCCCAAAAGAGCTGGGAGGGCTGGGAGTCCCTAAAATAATGTTATATAAAAGGGCAATATCCCTCTAAAGAATATTAGTGTGGTGTCACCACTCCACAAAGAGCTATAAAATCTGAGTGTTTCTAGAGCATGATATTACAAAATCCCCACAATTAGGCAGCACATGCTGGAATTTAGGCCAAATGGAATCCCTAGGACGGAAAGACATACCCACTATATCAGAAACACTTAAAGACTGGCGATACATTGTCACACATTTCAAAGATATCTCTTCAATCTCATCTTCTCTCACACCTATTCTAAACAATTGGCTCTTTCAAGCAGGTATTCAATGGCCTATTAAGGAAAATTCTACTCTACTTTGTACAATCCCAATTACTACAATACTACACTATAAGAAACTAAAGTCTAAAATAGAACTAGAAACACTGGTCTCCGTTTTTTTCTCCTTTTGGTTCAGGTATCACCAAGCCAACCACTTCTTAAACACCCATAAGCAGAGAGGTGATTTACCTAGACCACTCACAGCTTTTGAAAATGTGTGTGGCTAACACACTCGGTACCATAACGATCTCATATTGTTATAAGTTTTTATCACATGCTTCTTCACCAGAACCACACAACTTTGTAATGGCATGGGAAAGAGAACTGGGAGAAAAACTCCCTACTTCTATATGGAAGCATATCTTTCACAGCATAGCCCATTCTGCACACTCTGCACATGTTAGAGACCAACACAAATGGTATCTCACGCCACAGAGAATTAAAAACATATTCCCAGGTGCATCAGACAAATGTTGGAGATGCCAGACGGAAAGAAGGAATATGCTCCACGTTGGTGGTCTTGCTCTAATATACAAACTTACTGGTCACAAATAATAGATAAAATAAATATAATTCTAGACAGTAATTTGGGAATGTCCATTCAAATTTGTTTATTTAACAACCTGAGTGAAATCAAATGTAAAATTAGAAGAGCACTAGGTCAAATGATGTTAAATACTGCTAGACACCTAATTGCAACACATTGGAAGCAAAAAAGCACACCATCAATCCAAGAATGGGAACTAAGAGTAAACAAATCGATAATACTTGAAAGATATCATTACTCTAAAGAGGGACAATTAGATTTTTACCACAATATTAGATTTTATTGGGACTCTTATATAGGACAACCTAGTTAACTATATTTCTGATGGAGATACATCTATATACCATATTTTTCATGTCAATTAAAGTTTAAATCTTCACTATTCAGTTATTCAACTGTTAAATATTTTTGTTTATTATTGTGTTAACCTATGTTAAAGGTTACTTTGTTCTAGGTTTTTGTTTCACTATAGTTCTATAGTGTAATGTTAGATAAAATGATTTTATTACAACATGCAACATAAAATGATGGGCACTGACTCTTGGAACACTTATATGCACTAAACCTAAAGAGGTCGGACTCAAGACCTCATTTGAGGTTAACTTATCAAGAGGACTTAAATTTCATGGCCTTATGAAACTGTTATTAGAGTTAATGAGAGTCAAAGACTATATTGCTAATAATCTAAATGTGATGTGTATGTACTTTATCTCCAGTCCATGTAGGACTCATTGTTAACAAATTTGTACTGTCAAAAATTAATAAAAAATAATGAAGGGAAAAAAAGTATATAGTATAATAGTATCTTGTCAGGTTCAAAAGTGAATGGAGAATTTTATTGTTCACTTTTCTTTACCTAGTAACACATGACGAACAGTGTTGTGAATATTCTGTTAAGAAATGTCAAGTATAGTACATATTCCCAGTATATTGACATCTCATATATTATTTTCCTGTTTTGTTATATAAATAGTAATAGCAATGTAGAATAACTTTATAATAAAACCCATAACAGAATATTCAACAAATTACCCTCTATGGGTTCAACTTCCTAAACTTTACCTAAAAGTAAATGGTCAATGATATTAAGAATCTGATAAAATGTGTTAGGAAAAACTTTAGTGACACTGGGGTATCCATAGTAAAAAAAACAAAAAACAGAGAAAATCTATAATCCAAAGAGATTTTAACAAGCCATTGTAGGCCAATATAGATTTAACCAAGCCAATCAGTGAAGATCTGGTGAAGCACAAAGCAATTTAATAAAGACACATAGAACAAAAAGTTGCCTATTATTATGGATTTTCATTATCAGATTTTTAAAGCAAATAATCTAATTAAAAATATTTTCTAGCATTTAAAATTGTTTAACATACTCTCTAAAATAGTTCTTCTTTATTCCAGTACTCAGGCTCCCAACAAGTCAGATTTTCATGATATCTGTATTAGAGCACAGGTGACATAATCAGCTGATCAGCAACCATGGTTACTAACCTGCTTGCACCCACCAGCTGATTATTTCTAGGCCACATGGCTGGGAACTATAAGTCCCAGAAAGCCATGCAGCAAGAGGCCTATAAATCGAAGGGGGGGGGGAATTGCATTTCCTAAGCTGCAGACCACAGCTGACAACCTCTCCCCAACACCTAATCGACTTGAGATTAAAGAAGGCATTTTTTAATTTAATAAAAGATTTTACTGTGCAAATTTAAATACTTTATGTGTGTCTGTCTCTGTGTGTGTTTTATGTGTGAATTTATGTGTGTTTACGTTGGTGTCTGTGTGAATATGATTGTTTCTGTGAGTGTGTGTATGTTTCCCTGGGTGTCTCTATGTGTCCCCCCATCGTCTGTTCCTTTTAGGACAATTTTTAACCTACTTATGAATATTCACATCTTTGTACAGACTTTGATAAAAATGTAGTCTACCTCAGTGTAAAAAAGAACTGAGTGTCTAGGTGTATTTTCTGTGGGTGTTTGTGCGAGTGTGTGTCTATTGTAAGTATGCAAGTGTTTCTATGAGTGTGTGTGTTTCTGTGGGTGTCTGTGTTTATGAGTGTTTCTGTGTGAGTGTTTCTGTGGGTGTATGCATGTGTGTCTGTGTATGGCTGTATGTGTATGACGTACAGTTTTAACCCCTTAATGACCAATGTACCCTGTATGGCATGCAGTCATTAAGGGGTTTACTGGCTCAGCTTTGCCGACAGCAGAAAAGCTGCACTAGTAATGCATGCCTCACTTCCAGATGCATGCAGCTATAGCTCAGTCTTGCCAACATCAGCAAGACCTATCCTATAACTGAGGTACATAAGGGTGAATATAAACTACTGGCCAACTTACAGAGTATGTCAGTGGTCGTTAAGAGGTTAACTTCATTTTTTCAATATAATGCACCCAAAATATTATAACTCTTGTTTGTTCAATGTAATTTCCATTTAAGGGTTACAAGTTGAGTGTTAACGTTAGCAAGCACAGACAATTTAAATATTGCACCCGCATTACAAGTTGAAAGTGAATGCAACTACATATATTTGCGCTTGTCGAGTTACCGTGACTGAAGACCTTACATAAAGGGTATGGGCTTAAAATGTGAAAGGTCAGATATTTTTGGAAGTTATGTGCATAGATTAATTCATCTACATATGTGTAATTTATATAGTGTAAATTGCATTAAATTAT
This sequence comes from Bombina bombina, assembly GCF_027579735.1. Classification (NCBI taxonomy): domain Eukaryota; kingdom Metazoa; phylum Chordata; class Amphibia; order Anura; family Bombinatoridae; genus Bombina; species Bombina bombina. The sequence goes on from NC_069499.1 coordinate 729,994,705, forward strand.
GAAATCAGAAATTAATTTCAGACTACTGGCTATGCGAAATTACACTTCACAGACAGTAACCTTATTTCATCAAAGGACCTTTGTTATAGCCACTGACTCCCCTCGCTGCTCAAGACATCTAAGAGAGCAAAAGGGAGACATTAGTTCAATAAGTGAAGGAGAGAATCAGTCTACAATATTCAGTTCTTTGAAGCACAAGTGTATGCACAAAAAAAGAAGTGAACCGCTTTGCATGCAAAAGTTAATTACCCCACGCTGAGTTCAATACACAGAAACCTAGACTCTAGTCTGAGGTAAAGATATCTGAGAAAAGTCTCTTAAAACATGTATGGTTGAAAGCGTAAGGTTAAAACTGTAACAGAGTCATTTGAAATAAATTGTTATAGTTTTCAAATCTATTTAAAATATCCTTATGCTGCAGAAATGTTTAATTTCTACCTCAGTATGGTAATAATATACATATGAACCTAGAAGATTGTCTGTCTGTATAATATTAAATATGAAGTGAATTGAATAATAGCTACCTGAGTAAATTTAAAATGTATTCTAAAATCTCAGAATAATAACACTGTTTCTTTTATTTCAAACATCTGATAAGTGCATGTAAATTATATAATATATTTTTATACACTCAGCAAGATATATACTGTATATGAAATAATAATCAAATGTAAGTCTGAAATTACATCAGACTGCTACTCACAAGGTATGTATGTTATATTAAGATGGAAATTATAAACTAAAATATTAGTTGGATCCATTAGTTGGATTTAGAAGGATTTATAATCCTTCTAAATCCTTTCATAGAAAATGTGACTTTAAAATGCATCTTTTAAAATATTATAAGTGAAATAACTCATGTTTAGTATGAAAATGCTCAGATTAAATAGTATTAAATAACCCCATATAAATTGAATATATAATGTATTAATGCTGGAAATTATAGGTGTGTTTAATGAACATATTGAGGTATTGTCACGCCGCTCTCCTTCCTGCTCGTTGCCAGGGGCAGTGTCGGCTCAGGATGCGTGCGGCACTGACATCATCTCTGCACGCTCCTGATGCTGGTGGGTCCTCACTGGTGCGAATCCTGCACCAAATTGAACTGCTCACTAATGATCTGTCACTGCCCAAGTATAGGTGTCATTCTGTGTGCTCCTGGGTGTGACCGATCGTTCTATCTACTGATTTAATGTTGCTGATCCCTGCCTGCTTACTGACTACTCTACCTGGTTAACCCCTAAATTGCTAGACTGTTATACTACTGCTGATTCCTGCCTGCTTACTGACTACTCTACCTGGTTAACCTCTAAATTGCTGGACTGTTATTCTGTTGCTGATCCTGCCTGTCTGACTACTCTGCTCATCAACCCCTGTTGTTCTGGATTGTCTCTTTGTTGCCTAACCCTGCCTTCCTGACCATTCTAGTGGTGTTCCCTTGGACTGCTCTGCTGTTGCCGCTGGGGACTGTCCTGCCTGTGGTGAGTGCCGCTCTCCTCATCTTACTACTTTCTTGCTCTAGGATATTCCCTATCATTCCGGCTCAATGCCGGGATAACAAGACTACTGGCCGAGTTCGGTCTGATAGAGGAGTATCCCACGAGCATTACAGGTATATATTAATTAAGCTGTAGCAGTGTTGAAAATGAAAATGTCTTTAATGCCTATGTCACCCTCTGGTGGTTTATTGAAGAATTACAACCAAAGGGGATTGTAGTATCAAATAACCATATGCCTTCCCAATAAGCCAATGAGATGTTCAGCTTCGAAGGGCCTATCAGAGACAAGCTTCGGTGGGGCGTATCCCGGTTTTCACTAATGATTAGAGAATAGAGGTAGACATTATCACTTGATAAAGTCTGATGCACAGAGAAAGAGGAAGACATGCTGCTGAATTTTTAAGTCTCTGACTTATCTTGCTGCCTTGGTTTACAGAAAGCAACATTTTATTCTCTAAATTGCAAATACCTTTCTTATTTATGACGGTGAACTGGATTCATCTAAAAAAGTTGAAACTTTCATATTGATTTTTTTTAATGTATACAGTTACTCTATATTTTTAATATTTAAATCAAGGTATTCTTAAGCTATAGTTTATTTGAAGCTGGTAATTTAAAGAGATACTTTGTATTTTAAATTTATATTCATAGTCCTGTATAATTTAGAATTAGTCATATTAGTGCTAAGTAATTTATTTGCTAGAAGGATTTTGCACTCCAAATTTATAAGTCTGTTTTATTGCTGTGAACCCTCTTAGAACTGTACATAAATTGGTTATTGTGGTTAAATTTCTCTAATTGTTGTAAATTAAGCATATAAGTCTGCAACCAATATTTTGATCTTGAATTGAAATTGCTGGCCAATTACAAACTGTTCTGGCATATATTCAGATGTGTTTTTAATAAGCAACTCATTTGGAACTAAAGTTTAACTTATAGAGATATATTTTGGTTGGCTTTGTAAAGAATATTGTAACATCATAGACATATAATTGGTTCATAATCTAGTTTCTACATAAATATAATTCAAGGTGTCTATAAAGATAACTAATCAAGAACAAGAGATCAAATATTAATTTTAATAGTAATATTATTGTCAAATTTAAAGATATCTCTATAGTGATATTTTGAAGTACACTACAGAGATTCCACTGGAGTGTATTGACAAAATTCTGCTATATTAATTATAGATATCGATGACAATAGTTTTATACTGCTATTAATTATTAATATTCATAATTACAAAGATACTAACATTTTTATTGGTTGGCAACTGCTGAGATAAGTACACCAACATATTGGAGGTACAGCTGATGATTATTATCTTTTTTCACACTGATATAATATATTTTGTAGTAAATTAAAAAAATTAATTAAATTAAATAGTTTTTTTTCTTGATAGTCAAAATTGTATTAACGTTTTAATTTAACCAAATACTAAGCCAAAATAATAATGTCTGTTACTAGAAGTGAATCAAATGAATCTATACTCAGTATTGAAATGTGTCCCCAAGATTTGCCCTTTACTAAAGGCGACGTCCTTAAAATGGACGCTATAGACCACATTAAAAATAATATTAAGATTGCGGGTGATTTAAATGATTATATTAATATGCTTGCAATTAAGGCCAAAAATATTGCTATTGATAATAGAAGGTGGAATGAAAAAAGTGAGTTATTCCAGGAATTATTAAAAAATGAATCAATGCAAAAATTAAAAAAAACGGGATGAACTAATACTAAAATCCTGGCCTCTTGTAATATGCATTATTGTTGAAATGTCCACCCACCTTATAGAAAAGGAGTTGCAATTACAGAAGCTAGAAGATGAAATATGCTCATCACGCAAATGCAGAGAAAATTTGGAAATAGCTAAAAAAATAAATTGTTACCTTTAAACAATACATGGCCACCTTCCAAGAACATAATCAAAATTTAGTAGCCCAAATAGAACATTTGAATAAACAACACGCACAGAGCCAGAAAGAGTTAAGTGAATTAAAAAGACTGTATCGCCATAATGAAACCCCCTCTATTAGCAATTAAAATAATGAAATTATGGAAACCCTAAAATAATTTATGAGAAATTAACTGCAAAGTATAAGGGAAGTGTTTAAACAAAGGACCCCTATTGGGTCAGAGGTAAACTTCCCACATAGACAGTCACCTCATGTTTTAAATTCAAGGAACTGCTATACTTCAGATGAGAAAGGCAGCTCTAATAGTGATGTAGAGGGTGGAGCCAGCTACCCAGATAGTCCATATAATACTAATATATGTAAGGGGTCCCCCCATAGTAATAGTAGGGCAGATAGGGGGCGCTCCAGCCCCAATATTAAGATCCCTAGGAAGGCCCAAGATACATATAATAAGGTATATGACACCCCTAAAATAATTACTTTCTTAAGTTGTGCAGTACCTAAATTTTCCAAAAAGGGGACCACTTCTATAATTGACCACTTAGAGGCCTATGAAAATGCTTTATCCATAATGAATGTTAATAGTGAACAGTCAAAAACGACATTTCTGCCCTGGGTATTTGAGGGTAAACGTCACAAGTTCTTTGCTTCACTAAAGGATATGAATATTAATTCCTGGAGTGAAACAAAGCAACAGTGCAAAAGGGAGTCCAGGCAATATCGCATGAAAACATCCGATAAAATAGACGAATACGGGTTGAAATGTGGCACCAATCAAAGCCCTATAGAATTCCTTTCTGCACTAAAAATTGCGTACAGTATGGCAGAAGACTACCCCATATTTGAAAGCTCAGAATTTGTGAATCTGTTTTATAAAGCATTGCCCGCGCACATCAAAATTAATTTGGCTAGAGATTTTGATGAGAACTGCTCATTGGACTGGCTGATCAAAGAGAGTACAAAGTTATACTATATTCAGCAGTCCAGTAAACTGGGGGTTAAAAGGGAACCAAGGCCCAGCCCTAAAACTGTGGCAGAAACTAGGGCGTCACCTAGCCCCCTAAACTTACAGTCCAACAAGAAAACTTATGTGGAGGTGGCCCAAGAAAACAGGCCTTCCCCACAAGGTTTTAACTCTGCCCCTCACCACACAAGGCCTGAGGTGAATATACTCAAAATTGGGGGCATACCCAGACAAATAGTTATCCCCAAAGAGATGAACACCCACAAGGTAATCGGTATCCCTGTAAAAATAAATACCAAAAGTGGCGAAAATACTCTCAGGGTAACCAGACACCCCAAATAAATAATGTTCCCCAAAATATTAATGCTGAACAAGTTGAACCCCAAAGACAACCACGTCAAAATAGAAATGATGGCTATGATTCTGAGGGTTCCTGACGGTCCAGGAACCACTACTCTGAGGCCTCAAAAGGTAGGCCCAGAGGTAGAAATAGCTTGTATAATCAAGTGGGCCAACTCAGTATGCAGTTAAATCAATTATGTACACTATTTACTAATATGAGTCAAGCTTTGATGGCTCAACACCCTAATAATCCTTTTTTAGGGGTATAGCCAGTGGTCAGCAGTGGGCCACAGGCACAGTCATAAATACTCTGGTATTACCTGAGAGAGAGGGGAGAGGTGTATCAGATGAAATAATCAACGTCAAAAATGGTACTAATAATGTTCTCTCCCTACAGCCCAGAAATGGATGGTTTAGCTGTGATGATGGGCAGCCTCAGCCTGGAAGCTCTAACAAATCTCTTCTTTTGCAAATGTCTCCTAACCTTATTCCCACAGATGCAGCACACAGGAACCCAGTCAGCCCTATTATAGAGGAAGCATCAGGTAACGTGGCGGATTCAGGTAACTCGTGGCGAAGGCCATGGATGTGTAATCATGCAAATTTTATCTGTGAAATGGTAGAAACTGCAGGGAGATATTATGTATTAGCTGAGCTTCAGTTACTAACCCTACCATGGGATTAATTGATACTGGATCTCAGGCAACTATTTTATCCCACAGGTACTACACACAGCTAAATGAGCTAACAACCCACAAACCTAAACTAAAGGAATTTGAAGATTCACTTATAGGTGTTGGGGGCGACTCTCTCAAAGTCTGGGGTACTGCATGACTAAAGCTAAAGCTGGGGAACAGGGTAATAAGACACCCTGTCATTATAGTAGATCTGTCAACCGATCATTTAATAATTGGCAGTGATCTCCTGAAGCGATTAAGCACCATAATTGATTTCATAAATAATGTCATTTGGTCAAAAGTAAAAAGGACTATTAATTATGAGTGGTCCAGCATAACTCACACCAGACATAACTGTCATGTGGTGGAAGAGAAGCCTGATGCTGTGGAGATTAATTTCAGGAATGACTCTGTACCTGAAATAACCATCCTACAAACAGATAATCAGATTCCCCTAAGTGACTCTAATGGTAATACTTTTAAAATTTCGCCTGGAAAGATTTCCCTAGACGGCGATGTATTAACCATATCTCTCCACAAGTGGGACCCTAAATCCCCTAAAGGGGGATATCACTCTCAGTTAAGGATGATCTACTCATCCCTATACAGGTGCATGACCTTGGACAAACCATATATGCCAAATTGAACTTAAAACAGGAAGCCAGCTATATAAGCAAAGTGTTATTGATGCAGATAGCTGAACCTAAGGTGATTAAATATCTTTGTCCTCAAGACCACTGGGTCCATGACCTAGGTGACAAGTCTGAAAGTTATAACATCAAAGCTAAATGTTTATTATCTATATCCATGGGTAATAAATCAGCAAAGCACATGTTTTTAGTTTTAAATACTCCCCATAATCAAATATACATTGGCAATGATCTCTTACATAGATATGCCATACAAATAGATTTGATTAATCTTTGCCTCTGGAGTAGGTTAAAGGGGACCCTGAAGTATTTCAGGATGAAAATGCAGCCATGAAATCAAACCAGCAAATGCCATATGCTGTGAATATGCAGGTGTCTAATGATGTTGTAATCCCTGCTGGGGTTGATAAATTCCTCTTATCCTTACAGGTAAAAAGGGGTCAAAAATTAAAAACTTCGGAAACACTAATATGCATCTCCCATAGAATGCAAAATATGGGTATAACAATGGCATAACATAACCCCACAGGATATCACCTTGTTAAAGGGAACTACCATAGAATATGCTCTAGAATCCAGTTACTACACTTTTGGATTCCAGAATAATATAATTGGGCTAATACCTGAAGGATACTTAACTGAAGAACAGTTAATAGAAAAATCCTTTGCATCTATGCCAGATGGATTGTTTACAATTCAGTCGATTTATCCCTCCAGCTCAGAGGAAGGCATCTGTAAAATTGAAGAAGCCTCCCTAGTATTTGATCAGGCGATCAAAGAGCAAGAATACCCCAATACCCAGAACCAGGGAGGCTATGTAAATTATAATCAAAGGGATCTCAACTCTAGGTTGGAAGAAGTCTATGTTTCCGGGATTTCAGCAAATAGTTGAAGAGCAGATCGCCTTAGCTAATGGCTGTTGCAGTGATGATAAACGCTGACAGCTACGAGAACTCCTGATGGAGTACAAGGATATTTTTGCTAGGGATTCTTATGACTGTGGGACTACATACTTGCACATTGAAATAATCCAAACAGATTCCAATGCACCACCTGTCTTTGTTAAACAATAGGGACTTCCTTTAGCCTCATATGATTCTCTTGCAGAAATCATAAGGCACCTGGAAGAAAAGGGCAGGTATCAAATTATCCCTACAAAAAGCTCAATGGTGCCGCACTCATGTAAACATTTTGTGGCATGAACTTACTTCTGAAGGGTTAAATCCTCAGAAGAAAAAGGTGAAAGCTATAATAAATTCTAAGAACCCAACAAACTTGAAGGAATTAAGATCATTCCTGGGTATGACAAATTATTCTCGCAAATTTATTGATAATTATGCAGAATTAGCTAAACCACTGATACTTTTTCTAAAGAAGGATGTGAAATGGCACTGGAGTGAGGCTCAAGAGACAGTCATCAGAGAGCTGAAGAGAAAATTCACTCAAACACCTTGCGTAGCCCACCCTGAAGGTGGTAAACCTTTCTACTTAGAGACAGGATACACAGATATAAGCATGAGTGCTGTTTTATACCAAAAGCAGGATAATTTAAGCAAAGTCGTTGCTAATGTGTGCAAAACTTTATCCCCAGTAAAAATAAAATTTAGTGATTGCGAAAAAGCCCTCTTATCTACTGTATGGGCTCTACAAAATTTCTACAGCTATATACAGGGCGAGAAAATTATTGTAGAAATGGCCCACCAGCTTTTGCTATATCTGCAAAGTGAGATAATAAGAGATGGGAACCTGTCAAATAGCCGCATAACAGTTTGGACTCCTTCCTTACAAGGCTGGCCTTTATAAATTCGCTATAAGCAAAACAAAAAGAATCTAATCGCACAGGGGCTTGCCAAGATAATGACTGTACTCCTAAGGATCATGGGGAAGAGTTAGTAGAAGATGATTTCCTGGAGGAACAAATGCTTTCCCCATATAAAATATACAATGAGGACCATTGTCAAACCTTAGCTTGGGTATATGTTGATGGTTGTTCTTACCATGCCACTATTGATAATGTGCACAGATTAGTTGCTGGCATTGGTATAACTTGGGCAAATGGATTCCCAAATATATCTGTAGGTTTCAACATTGGACCAAGATCCAGTCAAGTAGCAGAACTAACTACTTTTCTAAAAACCATTGAAATGGCTATTGAACAAGGTATTCATGAATTTGTGATCATTACTGACTCAAATTATGTGCGTGACAGTTTTGTTGAATACCTGCCAACTTGGAAGAGAAATGGCATGCAGAAAACTAACAAAAAAACAGTCAAACATGGCAAGTTGTTCTGTGAAAATGATAAATATGTGGTTTCCAATGGTTTAACCATACACTGGAAAAAGACCAAGGGTCATTCCAGAATTCAAGGTCCTGATGAGGAAGGCAATGATCTTGCAGATTCATTAGCCAAACAAGGAGCTATAACTGGAGAACTCCTTCATATCGACCACTTAATGGGTGCATTTCAGGTAGACACCATTACCAGAAACCAGGCTAAACAACAAAGTGAGACTAACCTGGTGCAACGGAGTCAGGATTCTCTTAGTGAGGACCTGATCACTAGTCAAAAAGGAGACCCCATTATAGGTATTTTCTATAAACATTTAGAGAATCCTGAAAACAACCCCATCTCAAAAGAGGACGGTATTGGCAAGGAAGATCTTAGAATCTTAATGAAATCCAAATCACAATTCAAGTTACAGGATGGTTTGCTAATAAGAACCTCCAAAACAGGTATCCACCAATGGGTGGTACTTACAAAGTTCAGAGGTCTCATGCTTCAACATGCCCATGATGCTCCCACATCTGGCCATCGTGGTGCCAAATTAACATATGAAATATTGCGTGACTACGCCTTTTGGTCGCACATGTTGAAAGATGTTCAAACCTACTGTCAAGGGTGTTTAATCTGTTCACAGTTCCAACCCACAGCACCAACGCAAAGAGCGCCATTGCAGAAAAGGGGGATGGTAATGCCATGGTCAGATACCCAAATTGATTTTATTTGTCCAGTTCTAATGGTATTAAGAGCAACTCCAAGTAGTGCTACTAAGATGTCACCTTTCGAATTGATGACTGGTAGAAGAATGGTTCTACCTCAACATCTATTGTACCATACATCAGACCAGAACTTGATAAATGCTGCCAATACACATCAATATGAGGAAAACTTAAGAAAGCATCTGCAATATGCCTTTGCATTTGCTCAAAGGAACATAGAGAAGTCCGCAACTGCCGCTAAAACCTATTATGATCTCAAAACGTCCAAAAAGGTATACAAAATTAATGACAAAGTTTATATTTATAACTTTGGAAGAGATTAGGTTAAGGAGAAGAAATTTCTTCCATCATGGAAGGGTCCTTTTGTCATTACTGACAAAATATCTCCAGTTGCCTATTAAATAAGGATCCTTAAAAATGATACTTTTATGGATAAATGGGTCCATATTAATCAGTTGCAAGTGTGCCATCCTAGATCCCAACTACAAGTCATAGTGGGAGAATGAAGTGTCATATCCCCAAATGCACTAAAGAAATATTTAAAGATGCCTAGCTAACGAGCATAAATGTGAGGATTGAAAAATAACAGACTCTCTTCGTAATAAGACTGTCTATGATGCATACTGTAAATATCCTCACCAATTACATGGGTTTTCAGTCAATTTCCAATACATGTATCCTACATATATTTAAAATTGAAAGGGGGAATTATGTCATGTGAAAGGTGAGATATTATTGGAAGCTATGTACATAGATTACTTAATCTATGTATGTGTAATTACTATACTGTAAGTTGCATCAAATTCTGATTTCAGAAATTAATTTCAGACTACTGACTATGCAAAATTACATTTCACAGACAGAGTAAACTTATTTCAAAGGACCTTTGTTATAGCCACTGAGAGCAAAATGGAGACATTTGTTCAATTAGTGAAGATAAATAACCCCTGCAAGGAGAGAGTCAGTTTACAATATTCAGCTCTTTGAAGCACAAGTGTATGCACAAAAAAACAGGTTTTCATGGAAGTGAACCGCTTTGCATGCAAAAGTTAATTACCTCACGCTGAGTTGAATACACAGAAACCTAGACTCTTCATGTGAGGTAAAAATATCTGAGAAAAGTCTCTTAAAACATGTATGGTTGAATACGTAAGGTTAAAACTGTAAAAGAGTCATTTGAAATTCATTGTTATAATTTTCAAATCTATTTAAAATATCCTTAAGCTGCAGAAATGTTTAATTTGTACCTCAGTATGGTAATAATATACATATGAATCTAGAAGATTGTCTGATTCTATAATATTAAATATGAAGTGAATTGAATAATAGCTACCTGGGTACATTTAAAATGTATTCCAAGGGGCGTGGCCTAACTGAGCAGAGAGATGGTCGCATAAGCACAGAGCTCCGCTCAGCACACTGGCTAATAAGCAGTTTAATTGACCCCAAGTTCTGTACCTTGCAAACAAAATTAATGGGGAACCCATACTAAACCCACCACAACTGGAGAAGCTTGCAGATGGCAGCAGAGGAAGCGGCAAAAGCACGGAGGCGGCCATAGAAGTGAAGGGCCGCACCGGATCAACAACAGACTCACCGGAGGACAGGAGAAGGCAGAATCTGGTGGAATACACAGCAGCAAGTGGCTGAGGATCAAGAGCTCCTTGCGAGGAGTGGTGGATGGTGAGAGGGTCGCCAGCATTGTGGATGGAGGTCGCAGGGCTCATACAGCGTTACCAAGATGGCGCCGGCCCCACAGAAGCTGCAGAAATAAAGACGCAGCATGGTGTCTGACAGATAGGAGAGAAAATATACGATCCAGAGGCAGAGGTGAGACCATGCAGAAAGCATTTTAACATAGTTCACATGTGGATGCCATAAAATAACAGCGAAGCCATATTTCAAATAAAATATCACAGAGGGGAAACTAGGGGATAATTTGGGCCCCAATATATGCCTATAACCGCAATAAGGAGCAGCCTGTGACTACAGTTACTTCTAACACAGGCAGTCAAAGGGAACATGAGAAAATAAACTATACAGTCACAGGGAAAAATTATTATCTTAATGTAAAGGGGTAGAAACACAGCAGTGAGATCTGATAAATAGAGACATTCTTAACCCCTTACTACAAGCTACCACGTGTGGAGGCTACAGTACAAGATATATTCAAGGACACTACTATAATGTCTACTAGAAGATTGATTAAGGGAGATAAAACACCCAAAACAGTCACAGTAAACGCTTTTTTCAAAACATCACAGAACATAAAACCGAATCTTATAACAGAGCCAGATCTAGAAGTACAAGAGGAATCAAATATGGAACCTACAGCGACAGATGAAGACCTGACCCCAGTTACAAAAGGGGATCTGAGAGACTTGGTCTCTAAACAAGATATCACATCAAACTTCGAAAGATTATGGAATAAAATTGATAATATGCATACGGCGATGACTAACAGCCTAGCAGATATTAAAACAGAAATAATGGAGCTGGGAGGCCGCATTTACTCCTTAGAGGAGCACACTGACACGCTAGTGGAAGATATTGCTAATGTCACTCAATCGGTTGCTGCCCATCACCAAGAGCTAAATGAGATCCAGGAGAAAATAGATGATCTGGAAAATAGGAGTAGGAGAAATAATATTAGACTGAAAGGAGTGCCAGAGGCTATTCAAAACAAAGATCTCCTCTCCTATATAGCCCAACTTTTTCATCAGGTGACGGCGGAGAAAGCAGAATTCAACATGGGTATTGAAAGAGCACACAGAGCCCTCAAACCTAGACCTAAAGAGGGTATGCCTCCCAGAGACATTATAATCAAGATGGCACTGTTTCAGGATAAAGATAAGGTCCTGCAAGCAGCCCGAAAAAATCCCACGTTCAAGTTCCAGGGAAACATAATACAATTCTATCAAGATCTTAGTATCAGGACTCTACAGCGAAGAGGCTCCCTGAGACCACTTACACAGCTCTTGCGGAAACATCAAATCCCCTATAAATGGGGCTTTCCCTTTGCACTTTATATCACCAAAGACTCCAAAACGATTACCATCAAAGAACCAATGGACATACCAGAAGTCTGTAACAATCTGAGATTAGAAGCTCCCCTGCTTCCACCCTCTACACAGTCAACTCATCCACAGAAAGTAGTGGAACAGCTGTCAAAAGTGCAATGGTCCAAGTCAAATAGGAAAAAACAGAAGACATGAGACCCCTGCCGCAAACCAACAAAGAACTTAAGAGATCCCTCTCTTGCAGAGAAAACAAGCTTCAGTGAAGACCTAGACGAACCCTCAACAGCAGAACAGTATATACTCAGACCTACTTGATAAGGACTTGGAAAGCAAAGATGGTCTGATGTGATTTAAACTAAGATGTGGTCACTGGGGGTATCTCCCTCCTCTCCCATTTTTCTGTAGTGGGAAGAAGCTACCGAGCTGCAGTGAATGGGAACAACTTAGCTTAAATATCACGAATCAGCACTTGAGAACTTTTCAAGCCAGTGTTGCTGGAGCAACACTTCCAGGAACTCTTTTCTTATCTTCATTAATTTCCTCTTCTTCATTCCTTTTGTTACTCTCTCACCTCTCCCCCCCTTTTACTACCTAACCTTTTTCCTCCCTTCTCTTTCAACCTTTGCCATCTCTCCTTTGGCCTCAGTTTATACCTTGCTGGGTAGGAAGAGATCTATGGGACCCACTCCTTGGGTTACAAGTTATGATGTTATGTTTGAATGTTATTTATCTTATTATGTGTTTAAGGATGCCGGGAGTGGAAAGCTCCCAATGGTAGACTCCCACGAATATATAGAGAAAAAATGCAACTTAGAAAACAGCAGAGCCAAGAAGGGTGACGTAGGTGTTGGGGCTGAGTCGATACAAGGTAAGTTAGACAATTTAAACCAATTTGGGTATGGCAGGTGAGCTGAGGATTATCTCCCATAATGTAAGGGGTTTAAATACAGATGTCAAGAGACGACTGGCCTTTAAACAGTACACTACACTTAGAGCCAACATACTATTTTTACAAGAGACACACTTGGTTGAACCACTCCTCCCTTATTATTGGACTAAAAAATTTTCAACACATTACCATGCCACAGTAGGATCAAAAAAAAGAGGGGTATCGATATTAATTCAATCCACGATAAATTTTGTACATGAATCCACTATCACCGATGTAAAAGGCAGATATATAATTTTAAAAGGCCAACTAGACAATGTAGACACTGTCTTGTGTAATGTCTATGCACCCAATGAAAAACAACACTTATTTTTTGAAAGCCTCTCACACCTTCTGACACAATGGTCGCAGACCAGAATAATTCTAGCGGGGGACTTCAACATTCCCATGACAACTCAGGGTAACCCAAATAAAACACCTGTGTCAAACAAACTCCAGAGGCACAGCAGTATTATTAAATCTATACGTAACTCGCTGAGCTCCCACTCCCTACTTGATACATGAATTACCTTCAATGGCGACACAAATGAAACCACATTTTATTCAGCGGCACACAATACCTATTCGCGATTAGATTATATATACACTAGCCAAATACTGCAACCGATGTTAATTTCCACTTCTATCTTCCCATGTGTGTGGTCGGATCACTCTATAGTGGAGCTTAGCTTGAAAGGTTTGAGTGACCCTCATAGAATTAGGTCGTGGACCTATGACCCCATACTACATAAAAACCCAGAAATACATTCCAAAACCTTGCAACACCTCACTGACTACTGGGAAATAAACTCAGGGATGACAGACAACCCAATCCAGGTATGGGCGGCGCACAAGGCAGTAATTAGGGGGGCACTTATCCAGGGAAAGGCAATACATAACAAAAAAGTAAGAAAAGACCTAACACAAGAACTGGGTGAAATAACACAAGACAACACAAGCTGACAGGTAGTCACTCTATACTAAGTGCACTACAAAACAAAAGAGAACTCATAGCAAACCACATGACGTCTCAAGCTACTAGAGCCATAATGAGACTGAAATCTCAATACTTTATCTACGCCAACAAACCGGATAGGTATTTGGCCCATAAGGTCAGAGAGAGATTTAGAGCAGCCAATATAGCATTAATCGAAAAAAAAGACGGCACTAACACCACCCATCCTCAAGAGATAGTAAACACATTTGGGGAATTTTATGCAGAACTTTATAACGGCCAAAAAGTTAAACATTCTCCGGAAGTGGAGAGACTCACACAAGATTTTTTGGGATCTGCCAGCCTGGAAAAATTGAAAGAAGGAAGATAGAGATGATTTGAACAAACCCATAACAAAATTAGAGGTGGTTCTAGAAATCAGAGCCTTAAAACCGGGAAAGGCTGCAGGACCAGATGGCTTTCCTGGTGAATACTACAAGCTATTCAGAGAATGCCTAGTCCCCCACCTAACTAAATTTTGCAATTACATTATGGAGGGTAACCCAGTTCCCCCCAAATTACTACAAGCAAAGATAATAGTCATACCTAAACCAGGCAAAGACCCAAAGAAATGCACCAGCTACCGACCCATATCGTTAATCAATCAAGATTTGAAGATTTTCACTAAAATTTTGGCTAATAGACTCACACACATACTGCCCAAACTAATACACAAAGACCAGGTAGGCTTCATAAAGGATAGAGAAGCCCCGGACAACATTAGAAGCTTGATAAATACTATACATTACTTAACTGAGACAAAAACGCCTTCTCTGCTCCTGTCTCTGGATGCGGAGAAGGCGTTTGACAGGGTGGACTGGGGCTATATGAGGAAAACTTTAGCAAGAATGAACTTTGGAGGTCTCTTTGTTGAGGCGATAGAAGCAATATATACTGGCCCGACGGCACAGGTTTCCTCAAATGGATATAGATCTGACACTTTTCCTATTTTAAATGGCACAAGGCAGGGGTGCCCATTGTCACCCTTTCTGTTTGCGCTATGCATCGAGCCATTAGCAGCGAAGATTAGGGCTACTCCAGGCATTTCGGGAGTTAAAATAGGGGACATTGAATACAAATTAAATCTTTTTGCAGACGACGTGCTAGTCACCTTGACCAAGCCTCTCTTCTCTCTGCCCAACCTCTATTCGATAATTACTCATTTTTCAACACTCTCAGGATATCGAATCAATTTAGATAAATGCGAAATCATACCAATAGAGATTCCCCAACACACAAAGAAGCTATTAGATATCAACTTTGAACTAAAGCAGACAAAACAGACATTAACATATTTATGGGTAAAATTAACTCCACAGGTCCGCCAATTATCTTCCGCTATATAAGTCCATAAGACAAGACATACAGAAGTGGAAAAAATTTAACTTCTCCTGGATGGGAAGGATGGCAGCGGTAAAGATGACGATACTGCCTCGCCTGCTTTATCTATTCAGGGCCCTTCCCATAAAAATTATATATTCTGATATAGAGAGGCTACAGTTAGACATTTTAACATTTATTAGGGGTAAAAAGAATGCCAGAATAGCTAGCAAAATTATGACGAAACATAGGAGCCTGGGAGGGCTGGGAGTGCCGAACTTGATTGACTACTTCAAGGCCTCTAGATTGGCCCAAGACACACTAACACTCAGAACTAAACAGGAGGCTCTTTGGATACAGCTAGAATCCGACATGGGAAAGTGGAGTAAAACTGATGCTATATTGTGGGAATGTAAAACTGCTACTCACAGATCAGATGCCTACCTTTCGCTGGCCAGTCAGTGCACACAATATATCTGGTCAGAGTTAGCACACAAAAAAGGACTATGCCCAGTGGGGTCAACATTGCAACCTATTCGATACCTACTACACGGGGAGTCACAGAGGGAAGTAGCTAAGTGGGAAAACAAAGGACTATATTGAGTGGCAGATTTGCTGGTTCAGAATAATGTAATGACTTTCACCCAAATTCAGGAGAGACTGGCCCCCATAAAAATTCATTGGTACTTGCAAGTGACTTTGTCTCTACGGGCATACCTCAGAAAAACAAATGACAAAAATAAATCAATATTGGTGGGACTTTGCAGTTCACAGGGGAGACCGAAACATACCATTTCTATAATATACTTAGGTATTCAAAAAGCTAGATCTAAGACCAAAACCACACTAATGCTCAAATGGGAAGCAGACATAGAGAAGACGATAGACTTAGACACATGGTACAAGGTATTTAATACAGCTACGAAGGGATTGCTAAGTGCAGACTTGAGGGAAAATAGTCTGAAGACAACATTTAGATGGTACCTAACACCAACTAGAACCTCATATATATCACAAAACAACTCTAGACAATGCTATAGAGGGTGTGGGGAAGTGGGAACTTACCGACACATGTTATGGGACTGCACAGGGGTCCAAACCGTGTGGAAAGCGCTCTCTTCCATGTTAAGCTATCTATTAGATGAACAGATCCACCTCAGCATCACACAGGCACTACTACATGAAAGGATTAAAAAATACAATAAGCCAATAAATTCCTTTATTAGAATCCTATGCACGATAGTACGAACTTGTATAGCCAAACATTGGAAGGTGGATACACCCACCTGGCCCGAAATCAAAAATAAAATTCAACACAGATATAATATGTATGAATGTGCAGCTTGGTCGCTAAACACAAAAGATAAAAATTATGAAGTATGGTATTATTGGATACTTAGAGATGGCTTTAACTGGTCTGCTTAGACGGCTAGATAGGACTAAAAGGTGCAACAACTAGGGATTTGAGAGGCAATATAGGAATTTAAGACAGGTAAACCACTTCCCGGCATCCGGACACTTTTTGTAACTGTTTAAGTTTGTTTTAGTTATTAGTTTGTTAGTAGAGAAAAGAAAACTACAAAAAGTTGATGCAAGTTATCTTACTCTTTGTAATGCAACAATAAAGACCACCCACTCAGCTATGGACTATCTGGGACTAGCCAACACGGCAATGTAAAAGGGTGAAGAGTACATAAGACGGAATATAGAGAGCTTATAGATGTATCAGCTGATGGCAACTGATAGTGACAATTGTATATGTTGTATTTGATAATGCCTGTAGACATATAACACTTGCTCTGTTGTTGCACGATTGAAAGTTTTTCAATAAAAATGATTTAAACATAAAATGTATTCCAAAATCTCAGAATAATAACACTGTTTCTTTTATTTCAAACATCTGATAATTGCATGTGTAATTGGTGCTGTAAATGATATCATGTTTTATACACTCCGCAAGAGATATACTGTATATGGAATATTAATCAAATGTAAGTATAGCTATATGAAATTACATCAGACTGCTACTCACAAGGTATGTATGTGATATGAAAGTGAATGTCAATTTTGATGCTAAAGTGCCCAGTTTTTAAAAATTTGATTAAAAACAGTGGCACTTTAATTCATCAAAATTTACATTTCACTCGTGTTGTGAAAAACTACTTACCTTTTTTACCTTGGTCTAAAATGAGGAATCCGGCTTCCTCCAATCACAGCGTTGAATCAGACACTGATTCCCCCGTTGGGAAGCCGTGATTGGAGAATGACCAATCCATCATTTCTGACATCAGAAATGGCTTGCAACAACCGGTGGAAGCTGGAGTGGCTGTCAAGTTTAAAAGGTAAGTATTTTTTCACAACGAGTGAAATGTAAATTTTGATGAATTAAAGTGCCCCTGTTTTTAATCGAATTTTGCTGCTGAATTTTCTCTCTCTGACTTACCTTGCTGCCTTGGTTTACAGAAAGCAACATTGTGCCTAAACCTTTTATTCTCTAAATTGCAAATACCTATCTTATTTATGACGGTGAACTGGATTAATCTGAAAAAGCTGAAACTAAAATTGGTTTATTTGTAATGTATACGGTTACTCTATATTTTGAATATTTAAATCAAGGTATTCTAAAGCTATAGTTTAATTGAATCTGTAATTTTAAGAGATACTTTGTATTTTAAGTTTATATTTATAATCCTGTATAATTTAGAACTTGTCATATTAGTGCTAAGTAATTTATTTGCTAGAAAGGATTTTGTTTTATTGTTGTGAACCCTCTTAGAACTGTACATAAATTGGTTATTGTGGTTAAATTTCTCTAGTTGTTGTAAATGAAGCATATAAGTCTGTAACCAATATTTTGATCTTGAATTGGAATTGCTGGCCAATTACAAACTGTTCTGGCATATATTTAGGTGTGTTTTAATAAGCAATTCATTTGAAACTAAAGTTTAACTTCTAGAAATATATTTTGGTTGGCTTTGTAAAGAATATTGTAACAGCATAGACATATAATTGGTTCATCATCTAGTTTCTACATAAATATAATTCAAGGGGGCCTAGTTATCAAGCCGTCAACCTCAAATACGCTGGAATTCCGCAGCGTATTTGTGGCGAGGCTGATTCGCCTTAGTTATCAAAGGCTCGAGACCGGCAAAAGTAGAATTTTGTGACGTAAGCATCGATCCGCCGGACTCAGTCCAACACAGATCGATTCTTACGTCACTCCAGATGTTCCGCACACAAGTGCGGCACATTCTCACTACTTTTGCTAGTTTTAAAAAAACTAGCAGGTACGCTCGGCACTTTTACGGCCCAGCGTACCTGGTTTTCAATCCGCCACCCCTGGAGGCGGCGGATCCCATAGGAATCAATGGGAGTCTGACCATAGCGAAAGAACAAGTTCGCTGCTGACAGACATCCCATTGATTTCTATGGGAGCTGTCTACACCTAACACCCTAACATGTACCCCGAGTCTAAACACCACTAATCTGTCCCCCCTACACCGCCGCAACTAAATAAAGTTATTACCCCCTAAACCGCCGCTCCCGGAGCCCACCGCAACTATAATAAGTGTATTAACCCCTAAACCGCCGCTCCCTGAACCCGCCGCAACCTATATTAAATGTATTAACCCCTATCCTGCCCCCCTACACCGTCGCCACCTACAATAAATGTATTAACCCCTAATCTGCCCCCCCTACACCGTCGCAACCTATAATAAATTTATTAACCCCTATCCTGCCCCCCACTACGCCGCCGCCACTGTAATAAAATTATTAACCCCTAAACCTAAGTCTAACCCTAACGCCCCCCTAACTTAAATATTAATTAAATAAATCTAAATAAATTAACTCTTATTAACTAAATGAATCCTATTTAAAAGTAAATACTTACCTTTAAAATAAACCCTAATATAGCTACAATATAAATAATAATTATATTCTAGCTATCTTAGGATTTATATTTATTTTACAGGTACCTTTCAATTTATTTTAACTAGGTACAATAGCTATTAAATAGTTATTAACTATTTAATAGCTTACCTAGCTAAAATAAAGAGAAATGTACCTGTTAAATAAATCCTAACCTAAGTTACAATTACACCTAACACTACACTATACTTTAATAAATTATTCCTATTTAAAAATAAATACTTACCTGTAAAATAAACCCTAAGATAGCTACAATGTAATTAATAATTACATTGTTGCTATCTTAGGATTTATTTTTATTTTACAGGTAACTTTGTATTTATTTTAGCTAGTTAGAATAGTTATTAAATAGTTATTAACTATTTAATAACTACCTAGCTAAAAGAAATACAAAATTACCTGTAAAATAAATCCTAACTTAAGTTACAATTAAACCTAATACTACACTATCATTAAATTAATTAAATAAACTACCTACAAATAACTACAATTTAATACAATTACATAAACTAACTAAAGTACAAAAAATAAAAAAAGCTAAGTTACAAAAAATAAAAAAATAAGTTACAAACATGTTAAAAATATTACAACAATTTTAAGCTACTTACACCTAATCTAAGCCCCCTAATAAAATAACAAACCCCCCCAAAATAAAAAAATGCCCTACCCTATTCTAAATTAAATAAATTTCAAAGCTCTTTTACCTTACCAGCCCTTAAAAGGGCCATTTGTGGGGGCATGCCCCAAAGAAAACAGCTCTTTTGCCTGTAAAAGAAAAATACAACCCCCCCCCAACATTAAAACCCACCACCCACATACCCCTAATCTAACCCAAACCCCCCTTACAAAAACCTAACACTAATCCCCTGAAGATCATCCTACCTTTAGTTGTCTTCACTCAGCCGAGCCACCGATGGAACTGAAGAGGACATCCGGAGCGGAAGAAGTTAATCCTCCAAGCGGCGCTGAAGAAATCTTCCATCCGATGAAGTCATCATCCAAGCGGCGCTGAAGAAAAGTCTTCGATCCGGACGATGTCATCTTCAAAGAGGCGCTGAAGAGGTCTTCTATCCGGGCGAAGTCATCTTCCAAGCCGGGTCTTGAATCTTCCTTCCGCCGACGCGGAACCACCTTCTTCACCGACGGACTACGACGAATGACGGCTCCTTTAAGGGACGTCATCCAAGATGGCGTCCCCTCAATTCCGATTGGCTGATAGGATTCTATCAGCCAATCGGAATTAAGGTAGGAAAATTCTGATTGGCTGATGGAATCAGCCAATCAGATTCAAGTTCAATCCGATTGGCTGATCCAATCAGCCAATCAGATTGAGCTTGCATTCTATTGGCTGATCGGAACAGCCAATAGAATGCGAGCTCAATCTGATTGGCTGATTCCATCAGCCAATCAGATTTTTCCTACCTTAATTCCGATTGGCTGATAGAATCCTATCAGCCAATCGGAATTGAGGGGACGCCATCTTGGATGACGTCCCTTAAAGGAGCCGTCATTCGTTGTAGTCCGTCGGTGAAGAAGGTGGTTCCGCGTCAGCGGAAGGAAGATTCAAGACCCAGCTTGGAAGATGACTTCGCCCGGATAGAAGACCTCTTCAGCGCCTCTTTGAAGATGACATCGGCAGGATCGAAGACTTTTCTTCAGCGCCGCCTGGATGATGACTTCATCGGATGGAAGATTTCTTCAGCGCCGCTTGGAGGATTAACTTCTTCCGCTCCGGATGTCCACTTTGGTTCCATCGGTGGCTCGGCTGAGTGAAGACAACTAAAGGTAGGATGATCTTCAGGGGATTAGTGTTAGGTTTTTGTAAGGGGGGTTTGGGTTAGATTAGGGGTATGTGGGTGGTGGGTTTTAATGTTGGGGGGGTTGTATTTTTCTTTTACAGGCAAAAGAGCTGTTTTCTTTGGGGCATGCCCCCACAAATGGCCCTTTTAAGGGCTGGTAAGGTAAAAGAGCTTTGAAATTTATTTAATTTAGAATAGGGTAGGGCATTTTTTTATTTTGGGGGGTTTGTTATTTTATTAGGGGGCTTAGATTAGGTGTAAGTAGCTTAAAATTGTTGGAACATTTTTAACATGTTTGTAACTTATTTTTTTATTTTTTGTAACAGCTTTTTTTATTTTTTGTACTTTAGTTAGTTTATGTAATTGTATTTAATTGTAGTTATTTGTAGGTAGTTTATTTAATTAATTTAATGATAGTGTAGTATTAGGTTTAATTGTAACTTAGGTTAGGATTTATTTTACAGGTAATTTTGTATTTCTTTTAGCTAGGTAGTTATTAAATAGTTAATAACTATTTAATAACTATTCTAACTAGCTAAAATAAATACAAAGTTACCTGTAAAATAAATATAAATCCTAAGATAGCTACAATATAATTATTAATTATATTGTAGCTATCTTAGGGTTTATTTTACAGGTAAGTATTTATTTTTAAATAGGAATAATTTATTAAAGTATAGTGTAGTGTTAGGTGTAATTGTAACTTAGGTTAGGATTTATTTAACAGGTACATTTCTCTTTATTTTAGCTAGGTAAGCTATTAAATAGTTAATAACTATTTAATAGCTATTGTACCTGGTTAAAATAAATTGAAAGGTACCTGTAAAATAAAAATAAATCCTAAGATAGCTAGAATATAATTATTATTTATATTGTAGCTATATTAGGGTTTATTTTAAAGGTAAGTATTTAGTTTTAAATAGGATTCATTTAGTTAATAAGAGTTAATTTATTTAGATTTATTTAATTAATATTTAAGTTAGGGGGGCGTTAGGGTTAGACTTAGGTTTAGGGGTTAATAATTTTATTACAGTGGCGGCGGTGTAGTGGGGGGCAGATTAGGGGTTAATAAATTTATTATAGGTGGCGACGGTGTAGGGGGGCAGGATAGGGGTTAATAGGTTTAATATAGTTTGCGGCGGGTTCAGGGAGCGGCGGTTTAGGGGTTAAACTATTTATTTAGTTGCGGAGAGGTGCGGGATCAGCAGAATAGGGGTTAATAATTTTATAATAGAGGGCGACGGTGTAGGGGGGCAGGATAGGGGTTACTAGGTATACTGTAGGTGGCAGCGGTGTCCGGGAGCAGCGGTTTAGGGGTTAATACATTTATAAGAGTTGCGGCAGGGTCTAGGAGCGGCGGTTTAGGGGTTAATACATTTATAAGAGTTGCGGCAGGGTCTAGTAGCGGCGGTTTAGGGGTTAGTAACTTTATTTAGTTGCGGGGGGCTCCGGGGGCGCCGGTATAGGGGGTAGAACAGTGTAGTTTAGTGTGAGTGCTTAGTGACAGGCTAGCAATAAAGCTGGGAAAAAGCCGAAGGGCAGCGATATCGGATGAGTGATAACTCTCACAGTCCGCTGCTCATCGCCCCGCGGCTTTTTGACAGCTTTATTTGATAACTTAGGCGTATTTTTTCAGGTCCGCGGCGGCGATGTGAGGCGAGCTTAGGCGGGCGTATTGGGCCGGCGAAGCCAGAAAAGTAGACGGCTTGATAACTACCCCCCAAGGTGTCTATAAAGATAACTAATCAAGAACAATGGATCAAATATTAATTTTAATAGTAATATTATTGTCAAATGTATAGATATCTCTATAGTGATATTTTGAAGTACACTACAAAGATCCCACTGGAGTGTATTGACAAAATCTGCTATATTATTTATAGATATCGCTGACAATAGTTTTATACTGCTATTAATTATTTATATTCATAATTACAAAGATATACTAACATTTTTATTGGTTGGCAACTGCTGAAATAAGTACATCAACAATAAATGCATTAAAAGAATCAGTTACACTCATATATACACTATCTAATACAAATGAATCAAATATATTTTTTTAAAAGTTATATGGGTTAAAGGTATATGGTAAATGACAAGGTATTTAAATGGAAAGGGCTATAATGTATATATACATATAATGTATATATAAATATAGACATTGTAGTGCAGGGTTACTAGTCTTTAAATGACATTCTCTAATAAATTAGTGCATGTATTTTTTTGACTATTATGGCCCTTTAAATTCACTTCTATTATCAATGTTACATTGCTCTCTTACCGCAAGATTAGAAGTCGCACATTATGACTATTCCATGGGCAATGTGGTCTTTTCGTCATCTATTTCCATTGCGCAGGTATTACAAGTCTTGAAAAATTGTGATTGCGCGCATGCATTTGCCTTTTACACAACAATCCTTTCTGCATTCGAAGAGCTGTAGTTAATGCTTTTCCGCAACAAAAATGTTTCACGAAACACTTCAAAAATACATTACAAGGTAAATTTACACACATATTAACACTGTCTAATAAAAATTATTACAAAAAAATATTGCAAAGAAAAAATAGAAAAATAGGAGTGATCTACAACGGAGCAGTGCAAAACTAGAGAACAATAAACAAAATGAAACTGTTATAAGCTTGTATAATGTGGCTATTCCCAGAGAACCTTAAGTAAAACAGGCTTATACAAAAGGTTATTACCAAGGGAGATAGCTGGTTTACTTAGTACAAGTTCTTTTTATAACACTTTACAAAATCAAAATAAAGTGAATAAAACAGATGAAATGAAGCCTTTGTATATTTTACACACTTGAAAAGAGTTGTGTTCTTTAAAGATAGACGGCAGCAAACAAGCAGCTTATTGGTACTTGTCTGAGAAAAGCAGAATTTTATAGCAAAGTCTCTTTTTAGTTAAGCTAAGAAGTGAGAAACTGATTTGCAGTCTGCAATGTCCATATATCAAGAGGTATCAGGTTACAGCAGGCAGAGTGTGTGATACAGAGAGAAGGAGAGAGCCAGATTTAACCAGTTGTGTGCACTTTAACAGTTTGTATGTCAGCAGATCTTTGGATAAGAATATATACAGCTAGAGACAATTGTATATAAAATTAATGATACTTGCGAGTGAGTTTAGAACTGCAGAGAGCGAAGTTGGCACTGAGTCAAAATGGATCACCGCAGGGAAGCTGTTCTTATTTCCTGGTAGAGGTAAACACTCAGTAACGGAGCTGGCTGGAAAATCAGACTGCAGAGTTAACACAGACTTGCAAGAGTTGCTGCCAAAGTATGTTTCCTGAAATGTAAAGTGGCAGGAAATGCTTCTTAGGTTTAGAAGCTGGAGAAATGACAACAAGGATTTCCTTTAACAGGTACAAAAGCAGGATCTGTAGATTTTAGCTTTAGAGCTTGAAGCAGAGTGGGAACTACAAACTTCAATTATCAAGCAAAGCACAGGTGTACTGATCACACCTTTAAAGGGAGGTGAAGGAGTGGGTTGGTCTTAGTTCTTAAAGCTACAGGAATATGACAGAAACTATGTAACGATTGGTGACTTAAAACTTATTTTATTTTATGATAAATACGATAATAAAAATATGTCTCAATCTGATCCTGTCTCAGAATTCACTGTTGGATCGCTGCTGCCTGATAACAGTTCTACCAAAGCTAAGTGCATTTGTTGTAAACTTGTGGAGATTATACCTCCAGCTGTGGTTTGTAATAGTTATCATGATAAACTTTTACATGCAGAAAATGTATCCATCAGTAGTAGTTCATTACCTGTTGCTGTTCCCTCAACATCTAATGCACAAGATATACCTGTAAATTTAAAAGAATTTATTTCTGATTCTATACAGAAGGCTTTCTCTGCCATTCTGCCTTCTAATAAACGTAAAAGGTCTTTTAAAACTTCTCATAAAGATGATGAATTTTCAAATGACCGAAAACATACTGAATTATCATTCTCTGATGAGGATCTATCTGATTCAGAAGATCATGCCTCAGATATTGACACTGATAAATCCTCTTATTTATTTAAGTTGGAGTATATTCGTTCTTTGTTAAAAGAAGTGTTGATTACATTGGATATGGAGGAAACTGTCAGTGTTTTTTCCCTGTTGTGTTTGCCATGTGCTGCTGGCAGCCATTTTACTCACCTCTCTTCCCGACTATGGTGCCTTGTGGGGGATGCTGCTCAATTCCTGCACTTCCTTTTATGGCCAAACTGGTGTGCATCATCCATGTGAGACAGGTTGCAGTCTCAGAATTGTGATGTCATCACTTATTATTTAAAGAGCCTCTGTTCAGTATGCTTTGCCTTTGCGTTGTCTCAGACCTGTTTGTGAGAGTTCCTGTGTATTACCTGGCTGTCTGACGTCCTTGCTGGTTCCTGATCCCTAGCTTGTTCCTGACTCTGCTGTTTTCCTTGTTCCTGATTCCGGCTCGTCTGACTATTCGCTTTGGCTCCTGACTCGGCTCGTCTGACTACCAGCTCTGGTTTTGATTCCTGGCTTGTTATTTGACTTGTGGACTTTTTATTATTTTTTGCTATTAATAAAGGTGTGTTTATTTTTGCACTTCTCGTCTGTCTGATTCCTGGCTCCCTGACATTACGCAAAGGCCATGAATCATGATGGTGCTAATAATCCACCTTTACCTGCCATCTTTTCCAGGATGGATGTACAGGATCACCGCTTGGATCAATTTGCACTAGCCCTGCAAACCATGCTGACTCGCACTGCATATTTGGACCAAAGTGTCCCGCAAGTTATGGCTGCTCCTGTTTCCGCTGCTGCACCTATGCCTACCAGGAGCATGTCCGGTTCTGCACCTCTAACTCAGCGATATGGAGGTGATCCTATTCAGTGCAGAGGGTTTTTGAACCAGGTAGGCATATACTGAGATGTTACCTCAGGGGTTTCCCTCTGACAGAGCTAAGGTGGGATTTCTCATCTCGTTACTCTCTACACAGCTCTTGCCTGGGCTAATCCCTTGTGGGAGACTAATAAACCTGTGATTTCAAACTACCCTGAATTTGTGGCCTCCTTTCGAAGGGTATTTGATGTTCCGGCTCGCTCCTCCTCTGCTACTAAATGACTCATGTCCATTCAGCAAGGTACAAGATCTGTTGCTCAGTATGCTATTGGGTTCCGTACGCTTGCCGCAGGGGTAGGTTGAAACAATGAAGCCCTTGTTGCCGCCTTCTTTCATGGGCTCTCTGATGCAATTAAAGACGAAGTTGCTGCCAGAGATTTACCAGAGGATCTCGAGGCATTGGTGTCTTTTTTGACCCTAACTGACATCAGACTCAGAGAGATGCAGCTGGGATTCACATGTCTCTCCACAGCGGAGAGGGCCTTTAGGAGGAGGTAGGGGATCTGCATCTATTGTGGGTTACAGGGCCACCTTTTGAAGTCTTGTCCTACACGGCCGGGAAATGCTCACACCTAAGGTCCTGTCGGGGGCAGACCTTGAGTGGTTTATCCTCATCCCCGGAACCGCTTAAGGAGAAACCTTTGGTCACAGTTGTCCTTTCCTGGGTTGACTCCTCCATAGTCACTCAGGCTCTTGTTGACTCCGGAGCTGCAGACTATTTCATTGACAGTGCTTTTGTATAAAAGCACTCCATTCCTGTTTTGCCTCGATCCATTCCGCTTGCTATTAAGGCCATTGATGGCAGGCCCCTTCAGCCCGCACTCGTTACTCACGAAACTGCTCCGTTGTCCATGGCTGTTGGGGCTCTCCATTTTGAAAACCTCCAGTTCCAGGTGATAAACTCTCCGAATTTTCCGTTTGTTCTGGGTTATCCCTGGCTCCAAAAGCACAATCCCAGTCTTGATTGGCACAGGTCTGAAATTTTGTTGTGGTCCCCGCAATGTATTTCCACTTGTCTTCGGAAACCAGTTAAAGTCTTGTGCACTTCTTCAGTTTCTCATTTGCCAGAGGAGTACCGAGAGTTCCTAGACGTGTTTGACAAGGTGAGTGCCAGTACGTTGCCTCCTCACCGGTCTTATGATTGTGCCATAGACCTGCAACCCGGAGCCATTCCTCCTCGGGGCCGGGTGTACCCTCTGTCTGTTGCAGAGAATTGTGCTATGGAGGAGTATGTTGCTGATGCTCTGTCGCAGGGGATCATCCGCAAATCCTGCTCTCCTGCAGGGGCTGGCTTCTTCTTTGTGAAGATAAAGGGTGGCGAGTTAAGACCATGTATCGATTATAGGGGTCTTAATCGTCTTACCATTAAGAATGCTTACCCAATTCGGCTTATTACAGAATTCTTTGACCACCTCAAGGGAGCTAGGGTCTTTACTAAACTTGATTTGATAGGAGCGTACAATCTCATTAGGATTAAGGAGGGCCACGAATGGAAAACAGCATTTAACACCAGGAGCGTGCATTATGAGTATCTTGTAATGCCCTTTGGCCTATGTAATGCTCCTGCTGTTTTTCAGGAATTTATTAATGATGTCCTAAGAGATATGTTGCAACAGTGTGTTGTGGTGGACTTAGACGACATCCTCATACACTCACCCACACTTGAGGCTCATCATTCTGATGTTACATGGGTTCTTCAGAGACTACGTGAGAAGGGCCTGTTTTGTAAACTCGAGAAATGTGAGTTCCATCAGACTCAAGTAACCTTCCTAGGTTATGTTATCTCCGTTGCAGGGTTCTCCATGGATCCTGACAAGTTATCTGCAGTTCTGCAGTGGCCTCGCCCAGTTGGTCTTCGGTCTATTCAACGTTTTTTGGGGTTCGCCAATTACAATAGAAAGTTTATTAAAAACTTTTCTTCCTTGATCAAACCTATCACAGACATGACCCGTAAAGAGAATGATCCACTCCATTGGTCACCTACTGCCATTAAGGCCTTTGATTGTCTTAAGACTGCCTTTGCTGCCGCTTCAGTTCTGGCTCATCCTAACCCTGTCCTGCCTTTCGTTCTTGAGGTCGAGTTGTCTGAGATTGCAATAAGTGCCCTCTTGTCTCAACGTCCTACTCCTGACCGTTCCTTGCATCCATGTGGTTTTTTCTCTAAGAAATTATCTCCAGGGGAGTGCAATTATGAAATTGGCGACAGGGAATTACTGGCCATAATTTTGGCACTTAAGGAATGGAGGCATCTTCTCGAGGGAACTAGCGTGCCAGTGCTCATTCTTACTGACCACAAGAATTTAACTTATCTTTCTGAAGCAAAACGTTTGTCGCCCCGACAGGCCAGATGGGCGCTATTTTTGTCTCGGTTTAATAATGTAGTCTCCTACCTGCCTGGTAGTAAGAATGTTAGGGCTGATGCCCTCCCTCGACAATTTTCGCCTCTGTCCAAGGAGGAGTCTGTACCTACTCCTGTTATACCTCCTGACCATATTTTGGCTACCATACGTACTAATTTGACTTCTCCCTTGGGGGAGGAGATCCTGGCTGCACAAACCAATGCACCTCCTGAGAAACCTAGTGGTAAGTGTTTTGTTCCTGAGAATCTTCAAACTAAACTTTTGCACACTTACCACTATCCTAAAGCCACAGGTCACCCAGGCAAGAACCAAATGATTTGGTCTGTCATTCGACATTTCTGGTGGCCAGGTCTTCATTCTGATGTTGCTGCGTATGTTGCCTCCTGCTCAGTTTGTGCACAGAATAAGACTCCTCAACGTCTTCCTGTGGGTCTTCTTCAACCTATTGCTAATGGTGAGCGTCCTTGGACACATCTTTCCATGGACTTCATTTTTGAGCTCCCTGTTTCCAATGGCAATACTGTTATCCTTATGGTGGTTGACCGTTTTTCTAAAATGTCACATTGCATTCCCTTGATGAAGCTGCCTACCGCTCAGGAGCTTGCTTCAATTTTTGCCTGGGAGGGCTTCCATTTACATGGGTTACCCAAGGAGATAGTGTCGGACCGGGGTAGCCAGTTTGTCTCCAGATTTTGGCATTCCTTTTGTGCTCAAATGGGGATCCAGCTTTCCTTCTCCTCGGCATATCACCCTCAATCCAATGGGGCTGCTGAATGGTCTAATCAAGCTCTGGAACAGTTCTTTCGTTGCTATGTCTCAGATCAACACAATAATTGGTCTGAACTGTTACCTTGGGCAGAGTTTGCTCGTAATAGTGCTATTAATGCTTCCTCCAAGATATCCCCGTTCATGGCGAATTATGGGTTTCAACCATCCTTGTTGCCCGATTCATTCATGTCTCAGGGTATTCCAGCTTTGGAGGAGCATCTAAGGCAACTCCGTTCCACGTGGGTGCAGATTCAGGAATGCCTTCATCATTCTATGCAGCGCCAAAAGTTCCAGGCTGATCGTAGGCGTATGCCCGCACCTTCTTACCAGGTTGGTGAGAGAGTTTGGCTGTCCTCCCGCAACTTGAACCTTCATGTGCCTTCCAATAAATTGGCTCCCCATTATGTTGGTCCTTTTTGAATACTCTAACGGGTTAATCCTGTGGCCTACACTCTTGAACTTCCTCCTGCTATGCGCATCTCCAATGTTTTTCATGTCTCCCTCTTGAAACCATTGGTTTGTAATCGGTTTACCACTGTGTTGCCTCATCCCCGTCCTATCTTTGTTGACAACCATGAGGAGTATGAGGTCAGCAGCATTATTGACTCTCATATGTCCAGGGGCCGTGTACAGTATTTGGTTCACTGGAGAGGATACGGTCCGGAGGAGCGTTCTTGGGTTCCCTCCTCTGATGTTCATGCTCCCGCCCTCCTCCATGCCTTCCATGCCTGTTTCCCCAATAAGCCTTTTGTCCTTCCATGGGGGAGGGGTCGTTGAGGGGAGGGTACTGTCAGGGTTTTTTCCCTGTTGTGTTTGCCATGTGCTGCTGGCAGCCATTTTACTCACCTCTCTTCCTGACTATGGTGCATTGTGGGGGATGCTGCTCAATTCCTGCACTTCCTTTTATGGCCAGACTGGTGTGCATCATCCATGTGAGACAGGTTGCAGTCTCAGAATTGTGATGTCATCACTTATTATTTAAAGGGCCTCTGTTCAGTATGCTTTGCCTTTGCGTTGTCTCAGACCTTTTTGTGAGAGTTCCTGTGTATTACCTGGCTGCCTGACGTCCTTCCTGGTTCCTGATCCCTGGCTTGTTCCTGATTCTGGCTCGTCTGACTATTCGCTTTGGCTCCTGACTCGGCTCGTCTGACTACCAGCTCTGGTTTTGATTCCTGGCTTGTTATTTGACTTGTGGACTTTTTATTATTTTTTGCTATTAATAAAGGGGTGTTTATTTTTGCACCTCTCGTCTCAGTCTGATTCCTGGCACCCTGACAGAAACTAGTCCTCTTGATATTAAAACTAGTAAACGTTTAAATTCTGTTTTTAAACCTCCTGTGGTTATTCCAGAGGTTTTTTCCAGTTCCTGATGCTATTTCTGATATGATTTCTAAGGAATGGAATAAGCCTGGTACTTCTTTTATTACCTCTTCAAGGTTTAAAAAGTTTTATCCTTTGCCAGAAGTTAGATTGGAGTTTTGGGAAAAGATCCCCAAAGTTGATGGGGCTATCTCTACTCTTGCTAAACGTACTGCTATTCCTACGGAAGATAGTACTTCTTTTAAAGATCCTTTAGATAGGAAACTTGAATCTTATCTAAGGAAAGCTTATTTATATTCAGGTCATCTTCTTAGGCCTGCAATTTCTTTTGCTGATGTTGCAGCTGCTTCAACTTTTTGGTTGGATACTTTAGTGCAACAAGTATCGGATCATGATTTGTCTAGCATTGTTAAGTTGATTCAACATGCTAATAATTTCATTTGTGATGCCATTTTTTATATTATCAAAATTGATGTTAAATCTATGTCTTTAGCTATTTTAGCTAGAAGAGCTTTGTAGCTCAAATCTTGGAATGCTGATATGACTTCTAAATCCAGATTGCTATCTCTTTCTTTCCAAAGTAATACATTATTTGGTTCTCAGATGGATTCCATAATTTCAACTGTTACTGAAGGGAAGGGAGTTTTCTGCCTCAGGATAAAAAACCTAAGGGTCAATCTAAAGCTTTTAACCGTTTTCGTTCCTTTCAACAAAATAAGGAATAGAAATCTAATCCTTCCCCCAAGGAATCTGCTTCCAATTGGAAGCCTTCTTCAAATTGGAATAAATCCAAGCCATTTAAGAGATCAAAACCATAAAAATGGCACTCACTTGCACCTCCCATAACACTAGGGGGCTCAACACTACAAATAAGAGAAGTAGGCTGTTAGGTCATCTAGCCCACTCAAGGACGCAAATCGCATTTTTGCAAGAGACGCATTGGGTTGCTGGGTCACCCATACCCCTCAGCTCCAAAAATTTTCCAGTAATAGAAACAGCTTCCTTCACGGGAAAGTCGAGAGGAGTGGTGATCATGTTCCATAAGAATTTACTGTATGAACAATTGGAAGTATTTAGGGATCCCCAGGGCAGATACCTAATTATTAATTGCAAAATTGACGGTGTTTTGTACACTCTAGCAAACTATTACGGCCCGAATTCTAGGCAAATTCAAGCACTTCGTAAATTTTTAAGACTACTACATACACATAAAACACACAATTTATTACTCGCAGGTGATTTTTACATGATTTTGGATACTGTATTTGATAGGCGATCACAACAGTTTAAACCTTGCGATCCCTCTCTAGATAGGAAGGCTAAGCAATTTAACAATCTCATAGCCCAATATAACTTGTTTGACGCGTGGCGCTCCCACCATCCCTCTTCTAGAGACTATTCCTATTACTCTCCCGTCCATAATACTTACACAAGAATTGATTATGTCTTTTGCGAACCCCATTTACTAGACCGCATCCAGTCTATACATATGCCTGGCAGTGCATGGTCGGACCACTCTCCAGTTCAGCTAACCTTGCAAACCCACAACCCAATGGCTCCAAGACCCTCATGGAGAATGCCAGACTTCATTCTCTCATCTGTGGAGCACACCGAATTCCTTAAGGTTGAGATAGAACACTTTTTAGCGACCAACGACAACGGTGCTGTAAGCGACTATAGTCTTTGGGGGTCTTTGAAGGCATTTGTCCGTGGCCTTTTCATTAAACTCAAGGCTGAACACAAGAAAAAAACTGGTAATTCCCTAGCCCAATTACACATAGCTCTAAGGGACTTAAATGCCGCCCATATGTTGACACTGGACCCCCAGATCCTAACCCAAATTAAGTAGATTAAAAGCCAGATTGAGGAGGTGGAATCACGGCATATGCAGGCTCGCATTCAACATTTCAAACAAAACTTCTACGCTAAGGGCAATAAAGCAGACAGATTACTAGCAAATAAACTGCGGCAGCGAACAGCTGCGGCGCGAATCCCCTACATCAAGACATCCGCGGGTACAGTTCGCCTCCCCTCGGACATAGGTAACGCTTTTGCTAGCTATTACTCATCTTTGTACAATCTAGAAAACCATTCTGTAGATCCCCCGCCCTCGGCATCTCAGGTTCAGAGGTTCTTGGACGCCCTGTCTTTGCCCACCCTGTCGGAGGAACAAAAAGCTTTCTTAGATTCCCCCTTTAGCCCAAAGGAAATTAAGGATACCATAAACTCTTTAAAAAACCACAAAGCCCCTGGTCCAGATGGTTACAACGCCCTTTTTTACAAAACATTTCTCCCGCTGCTTTCCCCTTACTTGCTAGATTGTTCTCACTAGCCAGACATAACAGCGTATTCCCTGCTGAATTCCTAGAAGCTACCATAATCACTATCCCTAAGCCTGGTAAAGCTCCTAACATATGTGAAAACTTTCGCCCTATTTCATTAATCAATACCGATATAAAAATCTTTGCCAAGCTTTTGGCTGGCAGGCTTAATCATATTCTCCCCTCATTAATCAACTGGGACCAGGTTGGCTTTACTCCAGGTAGGGAAGGACCAGACAATACCAGACGAATACTCAATATACATTTAGAAGCCAGGAGAACGAATTTACCATGTATAACCCTGGCTCTTGACGCAGAAAAAGCCTTCGTCAGGGTGGGCTGGACATATATGTTCGAGGTCCTGAGAAGGTTTGACTTCCCTCCGCAATTTTACTCTTGCGTTGCTGCGCTATACTCTGCACCCTCGGCCTCAGTCAGAGGCTTGGGTTTTCACTCGTCAACTTTTCCTGTTTCCAACGGAACAAGGCAGGGCTGCCCACTGTCCCCTCTTATCTTCACCCTGATCATGGAGCCCTTGGCGGAGGCTATTCGAATTCATCCAGATATTAAGGGAGTTGAAGTTGCAGGCGTTTCTCAAAAGACCGCCTTATTTGCAGACGATCTGACTATCTTCTTGGGAGACCCTTCTGGCTCTCTCCCAGCCCTCTTCTCATTACTTGAGAACTTTGGCAACATTAGCTTCTATAAGCTAAATGTTAACAAAACAGATGCATATGCTATAAATTTAGCTGATAGTGAATTTGTAAAATTGAAGCAGATGTACCCATTTAACTGGTCTAAACTTAGGATCAAACACCTGTGTGTCTATCTGTCTAGCAATATCTCCACAGTAATAGAGGCTAATTTTTACCCTCTCTTGCGTCAATTCCAAAACTGTGCTGAAAAATGGAATGTCCCCTGCATATCTTGGCTAGGTAGGATTGCCGCGTTCAAGATGGTCCTTCTTCCCAAGCTCACTTACCTGTTCCGCGCCCTTCCCATTCCTATCCCTAAATCCCTTATTGGTAAATTTCAAGCTACATGCAATCGATTCGTCTGGAGAGGCAAACACCCCAGGGTGGCCACAAGAATTATGCAGCAACCACTTTTGAGTGGAGGCGCAGGCGCCCCCAACTTAATCTTCTATCACGAGGCCGCTAGATTGGCTCATATTCTTGCCTGGAATGTTAAAGCCTCTCAGAGCAAATGGAAAATTTTGGAACAGGCGACCCTGCCCGATCCCCTCCTTCTGGTAGACCTTATTTGGTTACCAAAACACATTAGGACCTACTATAAGATCCAAAATCCACTTATCCTACATGCACTCCGCTTCTGGGACAGAATTCGCTCCTTACCACAGATAGCACCTCACCCGTCACCTATTCACTCTTTCTCAGGTTTACTATTGGCTCTTCGAGACTCTCACCCTTCTCTCTGGGAAGAGCACGGTATAATTCGTATTGCTGACCTATTTCCCGAGGGTCGCTTGATATCGTTAGTACAATTCAGTTCCACTTATAATCCCCCTCCTCTTTTGCGCTTCGAATTCTGGAGAGTGCGTAGCCTCCTAAAATCTTGGGGTTTCTTGAATTCCCCACCAAGAGAACCTACTACATGGGAGAAAAGATGGCTAGCAGGTATTAAAGTCCCACATGCACTTGCAACCTCATATAAGGACCTGCTGAACCCCCCAATCTTTAATAAGTCAGCTTACATAATCGCGTGGGAAAGATCCCTTAATTTCAATGCTGAGCAGGATGAGTGGTCCAGGGCCATTTCGCTTACCAGACAGGCCCTACATTGCATTACTCTGTTAGAATTGTACATCAAAGTATGTCTCCAGTGGCACCTCACCCCCCTCAGGCTTTTCAAAATCTCCCCGGTTAATTCCCCCCTATGCTGGAGGGATTGTGTTTCTGTGGGTATGCCTTCTCATATATGGTGGGAGTGCCCTACGTTAAAACCATTCTGGCATGAAATAGTGTACAAACTGAAGATTTTAGATCCTTCTCTAGAGGCCTCCCCACAGACCTTACTATTTCACCTCCACATCAAAACACTGACAAACGCCGGGGACTTTCTCAGCGTGTATATGCTTATGGCAGCAAAATTGACAATAGCTAGATTATGGAAACAAAAAACCACCCCAGTGTGGAGGGAAGTTACTAAGATAATGACATACCTTGAGCTTATGGAGCTCCCGATTTTCACTCAGAACAACAAAACCCTATTACATTCACAGATTTGGGATCAATGGAAGTCTCTTAGATAATACCCTACCAGATGCAGTCTCTAGCTTCCCCCCCCCCCCCTATATTAGTCCTAAGGATACTCCAGCCCACTCCTGGCCACTTCCTTTCCTCTCCATCTCTTTCTTCCCTCTCTCTCCCTTCCCACCCTCCCTCCTTTTTCTTCCCTCCCCTCCACCCTTTTTTTTTTTTTTTTTCTCCTCTCTCCTCCTCTCTTTCCCTGATCCATGGTATCTGACAATTACTGTTAGCTTTCTAGATTTATTCACTCCCCTATTTCTGAATGGATGTGTTTTTGCCCATGTTTCTTACCATCGATAATGCATTATAAAACAAAATATTGTTATAACTCGTATATTCTTTTCACAGCTTACAATAATGGACTGAGTACTTAATAATAATAATAATTGACTTCCTGAACCTTAGCTCCAGCACCCTCTGTTTATATTTGTGGTGTATGGCTCACCTTGTAATGCAAAATGTCTTTTTACTCTGTATTGTGTACGCTTGTTTGTACTTTTGTGTCCAATTTTCAATAAAAAAAAAAAGAGATCAAAACCAGCCCCCAAGTCCACATGAAGGTGCGGCCCTCATTCCAGCTCAGCTGGTAGGGGGCAGATTAAAATTTTTCAAAGATGTTTGGATCATTTCAGTCCAAAATCATTGGATTCAGAGTATTGTCTCTCAGGGTACAGAAAAGGATTCAGAGTGAGACCGCCTGTGAGAAGAATTTTTCTCTCACGCATTCCGGTAAACGCAGTGAAGGCTCAGGCTTTTCTGAAGTGTGTTTCAGACCTGGAGTTATCAGGGGTAATCATGCCAGTTCCGTTTCAGGAACAGGGTCTGGGGTTTTATTCAAATCTATTCATTGTCCCAAAGAAAGAAAATTAATTCAGACCAGTTTTGGATCTAAAGATTTTGAATCGATATGTAAGAGTACCAACTTTCAAAATGGTGACTATAAGGACTATTCTACCTTTTGTTCAGCAAGGGCATTATATGTCCACAATAGATTTACAGGATGCATATATTCATATCCTAGCGCTGCAGAATCTGCAAATAACCGATAATAATAATAATAATATTCCGAATTATCCAGATCACTATCAGTTCCTGAGATTCTCTTTTCTAGACAAGCATTACCAATTTGTTGCTCTTACTTTTGGCCTAGCGACAGCTCCAAGAATCTTTTCAAAGGTTCTAGGTGCCCTACTCTCTGTAATCAGAGAGTGGGTATTGCGGTATTTCCTTATTTGGATGATATCTTGGTACTCGCTGTCTTTACGCTCTGCAGAATCTCACACGAATCAACTAGTGTTGTTTCTTCAAAGACATGGTTGGAGGATCAATTTACCAAAAAGTTCTTTGATTCCTCAGACAAGGGTAACCTTTTTAGCGGCTAGATTTAGAGTTTTGTCGGTAAGGACCCGCGTAGCTAACGCTGGCTTTTTTCTGGCCGCACCATAAAAATAACTCTGGTATTGAGAGTCCACATAAAGGCTGCGTTAGGCTCCAAAAAAGGAGCGTAGAGCATATTTAACGCAGCTTCAACTCTCGATACCAGAGTTGCTTACGGACGCGGCCAGCCTCAAAAACGTGCTCGTGCACGATTCCCCCATAGGAAACAATGGGGCTGTTTGAGCTGAAAAAAAACCTAACACCTGCAAAAAAGCCGCGTTCAGCTCCTAACGCAGCCCCATTGTTTGCTATGCGTAAACACTTCCTAAGTCTACACCTAACACCCTAACATGTACCCCGAGTCTAAACACCCCTAACCTTACCCTTATTAACCCGTAATCTGCCGGAATCGGATAGAAGACCTCTTCTGCCCCGCTTGGATGAAGACTTCTACCAGATCATGGACATCTTCAGCCCCCCGCTTGGGCTTGGATCAGGACATCGGAGGAGCTCTTCTGGACCGATCGGTGAACCTGGTATGGTGAAGACAAGGTAGGAAGATCTTCAGGGGCTTAGTGTTAGGTTTATTTAAGGGGGGTTTGGGTTAGATTAGGGGTATGTGGGTGGTGGGTTGTAATGTTGGGGGGGTATTGTATGTTTTTTTTTACAGGCAAAAGAGCTGAACTTCTTGGGGCATGCCCCGCAAAGGGCCCTGTTCAGGGCTGGTAAGGTAAAAGAGTTTTGAACTTTAGTAATTTAGAATAGGGTAGGGCATTTTTTATTTTGGGGGGCTTTGTTATTTTATTAGGGGGCTTAGAGTAGGTGTAATTAGTTTAAAATTGTTGTAAAATTTTTCTTATGTTTGTAAATATTTTTTTATTTTTTGTAACTTAGTTCTTTTTTATTTTTTGTACTTTAGTTAGTTTATTTCATTGTAGTTATTTGTAGATATTGTATTTAATTAATGTATTGATAGTGTAGTGTTAGGATTAATTGTAGGTAATTGTAGGTATTTTATTTAATTAATTTAATGATAGTATAGTGTTAGGTTTAAATGTAACTTAGGTTAGGATTTATTTTACAGGTAATTTTGTAATTATTTTAACTAGGTAACTATTAAATAGTTCTTAACTATTTAATAGCTATTGTACCTGGTTAAAATAATTACAAAGTTGCCTGTAAAATAAATATTAATCCTAAAATAGCTACAATGTAATTATAATTTATATTGTAGCTATATTAGGGTTTATTTTACAGGTAAGTATTTAGCTTTAAATAGGAATAATTTATTTAATAAGAGTTAATTAATTTCGTTAGATTAAAATTATATTTAATTTAGGGGGGTGTTAGTGTTAGACTTAGCTTTAGGGGTTAATACATTTATTAGAATAGCGGTGAGCTCCGGTCGGCAGATTAGGGGTTAATAATTGAAGTTAGGTGTCGGCGATGTTAGGGAGGGCAGATTAGGGGTTAATACTATTTATTATAGGGTTAGTGGGGCGGATTAGGGGTTAATAACTTTATTATAGTAGCGGTGCGGTCCGCTCGGCAGATTAGGGGTTAATAAGTGTAGGCAGGTGGAGGCGACGTTGAGGGGGGCAGGTTAGGGTTAATAAATATAATATAGGGGTCGGCGGTGTTAGGGGCAGCAGATTAGGGGTACATAGCTATAATGTAGGTGGCGGCGCTTTGCGGTCGGCAGATTAGGGGTTAATTATTGTAGGTAGCTGGCGGTGACGTTGTGGGGGGCAGATTAGGGGTTAATAAATATAATACAGGGGTCGGTGGTGTTAGGGGCAGCAGATTAGGGGTACATAAGTATAACGTAGGTGGCGGTCGGCAGATTAGGGGTTAAAAAAATTTAATCGAGTGGCGGCGATGTGGGGGGACCTCGGTTTAGGGGTACATAGGTAGTTTATGGGTGTTAGTGTACTGTAGAGCACAGTAGTTAAGAGCTTTATAAACCGGCGTTAGCCCAGAAAGCTCTTAACTACTGACTTTTTTCTGCGGCTGGAGTTTTGTCGTTAGATTTCTAACGCTCACTTCAGACACGACTCTAAATACCGGAGTTAGAAAGATCCCATTGAAAAGATAGGATACGCAATTGACGTAAGGGGATCTGCGGTATGGAAAAGTCGCGGCTGAAAAGTGAGCGTTAGACCCTTTTTTGAGTGACTCCAAATACCGGAGTTAGCCTAAAACCAGCGTTAGGAGCCTCTAACGCTGGCTTTCACGGCTAATGCCAAACTCCAAATCTAGGCCTAGGTTTCCAGATAGATTCAGTGTCCATGACTTTGTCTCTAACAGACAAGAGACGTTTGAAATTGGTTGCAGCCTGTCGGAACCTTCAGTCTCAGTCATTCCCTTCAGTAGCTATGTGCATGGAAGTTTTAGGTCTCATGACTACAGCATCGGACGCGATCCCCTTTGCTCGTTTTCATATGAGACCTCTCCAGCTTTGTATGCTGAATCAATGGTGCAGGGATTTTACAAGGAAATCACATTTAATATCCTTAAATCCCAATGTTCGATTTTCTCTGACTTGGTGGTTAGATCACCATCGTATAATTTTAGGGGCCTCTTTCGTACGTCCAACCTGGACTGTGATCACAACAGATGCGAGTCTGTCGGGTTGGGGAGCTGTTTGGGGATCTCTAACAGCACAAGGAGTTTGGAAATCTCAAGAGGCGAGATTACCAAACAATATTTTGGAACTTCGTGCGATTCTCAGGGCTCTTCAATTTTGGCATCTGTTGAAGAGAGAACCGTTTATTTGTTTTCAGACAGACAATGTCACAACTGTGGCATATGTCAATCATCAGGGTGGGACTCACAGTCCTCAAGCTATGAAAGAAGTATCTCGGATACTTGTTTGGGCGGAATCCAGCTCCTGTCTAATTTCTGCGGTTCATATCCCAGGTATAGACAATTGGGAAGCGGATTTCCTCAGTCGTCAGACTTTACATCCGGGAGAATGGTCTCTCCACTCAGATGTGTTTTCTCAAATTTTTCAGATGTGGGGGCTTCCAGAAATAGATCTGATGGCATCTCATCTAAACAAAAAACTTCCCAGGTACCTGTCCAGGTCCAGGGATCCTCAGGCGGAAAGCAGTGGATGCATTGACACTTCCTTGGTGTTATCATCCTGCTTATATTTTCCCGCCTCTAGTTCTTCTTCCAAGAGTGATCTCCAAGATCATCATCGAGCAATCGTTTGTGCTGCTGGTAGCTCCAGCATGGCCTCACAGGTTTTGGTATGCGGATCTTGTTCGGATGTCCAGTTGCCAACCTTGGCCACTTCCACTAACGCCAAACCTTCTATCTCAAGGTCCGTTTTTCCATCAGGATCTCAAATCATTAAATTTGATGGTATGGAGATTGAAGGCTTAGTGCTTAGTCATAGAGGTTTCTCTGACTCAGTTGTTGCAGGTTCGTAAATCTGTTTCTAGAAAGATTTATTATCGAGTTTGGAATACTTACATTTCATGGTGTTCTTTTCATAAATTCTCTTGGCATTCTTTTAGAATTCCTAGAATTTTACAGTTTCTTCAGGATGGTTTGGATAAAGGTTTGTCTGCAAGTTCCTTAAAAGGACAAATCTCTACTCTTTCTGTTTTATTTCACAGAAAGATTGCTAAACTTCCGGATATTCATTGTTTTGTGCAGGCTTTGGTTCATATCAAGACTGTCATTAAATCAATCTCTCCTCCTTGGAGTCTTAATTTAGTTTTGAAGACTGTTGTAGTTTGGGAAATTGCTTATGTTATAGTTCCATTTCTATGTATATATTGTATGTATGTATGAGCATATTTATGTCATATTAACTAACCATGAGAAATATATAAGCTGTATATTTAATGCCCTGTTTCAGTTACAAAACCATAAAGCATTTTATGGGAGTTTAAGGGAGTTACTTCCCCAGGCTCCCTCCCATTCAATAGAGTCACCAAATGTTTACATGTAAATAGAAGTCTTTGGCTGTTGGGGTGTGGAAGTGGTAGATAAAAGGTTATCATGATTTATAGCTATCCACCCCCTACAATAGCCCCTATTTACATGTAAACAGCTAGGACCAATGGTGCTCAGTTTTCCAAATATGGTGAGAAGTGGGAAAAATTGAGCCAATTAAAATCAGAAGTAATACTAGCAGATGGGGGTGATTTTATATATATAGAACAAGATTTAGTCAGTAGGGTTAGTCAGGAGTCAAGGAGAAAGGAGGTAGAAGAGAGAGAGAGAGCTAGCTGAAAAAGAATTATTGACAGACTGTCCACAAGATAATCCCAAGGTACCTATGTCATGTATGTTTGTGTAAATGTATATTTGTCTGATAAGTAAATGTTAATTGTCTTTAGGCCTACGCATTGAATATTGTGCCATTTTATGTTTTTTAGCTGATCTAATAAATAATTGTGTATTTTGAAACCAATAGTAATTTTAAGAGTCTTATTACATTGGGTTATTTATCATTTTCTCATCTATTTGTGTATTTATGCAATATTTTAGGCTAGAACCTAGTTAATTCTGCCTATTAATATAACATAAAAAAATATCTAATCCCATAGCTACAATTTACATTGTAAACCTCTTTTTAGCTAAATAATAAGCCAGATTTCATATAGTTTATGTCTTGCATGGTCAAGAAACATAATAAATATATATGGATTAGTTAGAATTTAATTGTTAATTCCTCAATGAGCCATAAAAAGCTGTGAAAATAAACAGATATTTTTTTGGACGTAGTTATCTTGTCACTCTGGGATAAAATCAAAAAATATTGCATAAATATACACATATATATATATATATATATATATATATATACATACATACACTTTACAAGTCAGATTAAGGATCTAAAATTCCTCATATTAAATAACCTTTAAGACTAAATATTGTATTTGTACTCTAAATTATTACTTTTAAGAAGGCTTTACAGGCTGCTCTGTTTGAGCCTATGCATTGTTTGGACATTAAACTACTTTCTTGGAAAGTGTTGTTTCTTTTGGCCATCTCTTCTGCTAGAAGAGTTTCTGAATTATCCGCTCTCTCTTGTGAATCTCCTTTTCTGATTTTTCATCAGAATAAGGCGGTTTTGCGGACTTCATTTAAATTCTTACCTAAGGTTGTGAATTCTAACAACATTAATAGATAAATTGTTGTCCCTTCTTTGTGTCATAATCCTAAGAATTATTTGGAGAGATCCTTACATTCTTTGGATGTGGTAAGAGCTTTGAAATATTATGTTGAAGCTAATAAAGATTTCAGGAAGTCTTCTAGTCTATTTGTTATATTTTCTGGTTCTAGTAAAGGTCAGAAGGCTTCTGCTGTTTCCTTGGCTTCGTGGTTAAAGTTTTTGATTCATCAAGCTTATTTGGAGTCGGGTCAAGCCCCGCCTCAGAGAATTACAGCTCATTCTACTAGATCAGTCTCTACTTCATGGAACTTTAAGAATGAATTTCAGTTGATTAGATTTGCAAAGCAGCAACTTGATCTTCTTTGCATACATTTACTAAATTCTACCGTTTTGATGTAT
Source organism: Bombina bombina (assembly GCF_027579735.1). NCBI lineage: Eukaryota > Metazoa > Chordata > Amphibia > Anura > Bombinatoridae > Bombina > Bombina bombina. The sequence goes on from NC_069499.1 coordinate 730,036,580, forward strand.
TTGCTTCTTTGGAAGCAGTTTTTGGTAGAAAAGTTCTTCAGGCAACTGTTTCAGTTTGATACTACTGCTTATGATTTACATTTTTTTCTTTCATTTATGAGAATAAACTTATATTTTGGGTTGTGGGTTAATTTTTTAAGAGGAAAATGGCTGTTTTTATTTTTATCCCTCCCTCTTTAGTGACTCTTGCGTGGAGTTCCACATCTTGGGTATTGCTATCCCATACGTCACTAGCTCATGGACTCTTGCCAAATACATGAAAGAAAACATAACTTATGTAAGAACTTACCTGATAAAATAATTTCTTTCATATTGGCAAGAGTCCATGAGGCTCACCCTTTTTATGGTGGTTATGATTTTTTTGTATAAAGCACAATTATTTCCAAATTCCTTTGTTGATGCTTTTTACTCCTTTCTTTATCACCCCACTACTTGGCTATTCGTTAAACTGAATTGTGGGTGTTGTGAGGGGTGTATTTATAGGCATTTTGAGGTTTGCGAAACTTTGCCCCTCCTGGTAGGATTGTATATCCCATACGTCACTAGCTCATGGACTCTTGCCAATATGAAAGAAGTAAATTTATCAGGTAAGTTCTTACATAAAAAATCAAGAGAAACACTGCGATGCATAAAAGGCTTGTTTTTAATTGTCCAAAAAAGTAGATAAAATCCAAAAAACACACACACCAAAAATTATGTGGCAATGAGCTTAAAAACAATGAAAAGCAGGTAAATACATGTTCAGGAACCAGTTCATCCTACATGTTTCGGTTGTTCCTTAGTCATGGATATAACTGGCTATCCCAATTTCTTGTCCTTAAATACCTGCACCTGTCCTCCTATTCGTGCTTAGTCTCCCAGATTTTAACCCATTAGGTGCCCTTATCCAGTTATATTTACTTAAGTAGCATTATCAACCTGTATATTTGCTGGCAACAATATTAATACTTAATAGTATCTGCATACATTATGCATCTGTAAGAGTATGCATAATCTTATTAGAACATGACAGAAATACCACATAAGCTTAATGGAAATTATCTTATAAATAAAAAAGACAAATTCTTTATATTTTAATATGATCCCCTTGTCCTATCCCTATGTGTGTTCCTGATTTTCTGCCACTATATGGCATATACAGGGAGTGCAGAATTATTAGGCAAGTTGTATTTTTGAGGATTAATTTTATTATTGAACAACAACCATGTTCTCAATGAACCCAAAAAACTCATTAATATCAAAGCTGAATAGTTTTGGAAGTAGTTTTTAGTTTGTTTTTAGTTATAGCTATTTTAGGGGGATATCTGTGTGTGCAGGTTACTATTACTGTGCATAATTATTAGGCAACTTAACAAAAAACAAATATATACCCATTTCAATTATTTATTTTTACCAGTGAAACCAATATAACATCTCAACATTCACAAATATACATTTCTGACATTCAAAAACAAAACAAAAACAAATCAGTGACCAATATAGCCACCTGTCTTTGCAAGGACACTCAAAAGCCTGCCATCCATGGATTCTGTCAGTGTTCTGATCTGTTCACCATCAACATTGCGTGCAGCAGCAATCACAGCCTCCCAGACACTGTTCAGAGAGGTGTACTGTTTTCCCTCCTTGTAAATCTCACATTTGATGATGGACCACAGGTTCTCAATGGGGTTCAGATCAGGTGAACAAGGAGGCCATGTCATTAGATTTTCTTCTTTTATACCCTTTCTTGCCAGCCACGCTGTGGAGTACTTGGACGCGTGTGATGGAGCATTGTCCTGCATGAAAATCATGTTTTTCTTGAAGGATGCAGACTTCTTCCTGTACCACTGCTTGAAGAAGGTGTCTTCCAGAAACTGGCAGTAGGACTGGGAGTTGAGCTTGACTCCATCCTCAACCCGAAAAGACCCCACAAGCTCATCTTTGATGATACCAGCCCAAACCAGTACTCCACCTCCACCTTGCTGGCGTCTGAGTCGGACTGGAGCTCTCTGCCCTTTACCAATCCAGCCACGGGCCCATCCATCTGGCCCATCAAGACTCACTCTCATTTCATCAGTCCATAAAACCTTAGAAAAATCAGTCTTGAGATATTTCTTGGCCCAGTCTTGACGTTTCAGCTTGTGTGTCTTGTTCAGTGGTGGCCGTCTTTCAGCCTTTCTTACCTTGGTCATGTCTCTGAGTATTGCATACCTTGTGCTTTTGGGCACTCCAGTGATGTTGCAGCTCTGAAATATGGCCAAACTGGTGGCAAGTGGCATCTTGGCAGCTGCACGCTTGACTTTTCTCAGTTCATGGGCAGTTATTTTGCGCCTTGGTTTTTCCACACGCTTCTTGCGACCCTGTTGACTATTTTGAATGAAACGCTTGATTGTTCGATGATCACGCTTCAGAAGCTTTGCAATTTTAAGAGTGCTGCATCCCTCTGCAAGATATCTCACTATTTTTGACTTTTCTGAGCCTGTCAAGTCCTTCTTTTGATCCATTTTGCCAAAGGAAAGGAAGTTGCCTAATAATTATGCACACCTGATATAGGGTGTTGATGTCATTAGACCACACCCCTTCTCATTACAGAGATGCACATCACCTAATATGCTTAATTGGTAGTAGGCTTTCGAGCCTATACAGCTTGGAGTAACACAACATGCATAAAGAGGATGATGTGGTCAAAATACTCATTTGCCTAACAATTCTGCACTCCCTGTAGTATATAGATGCTCAGCTACCTTGCATATAAGAAAAAGAAAAAAGTTGTTGATTTATGTATATGTCTGAATATCTGTGATTATTATAGTGGACCCATTCGTTATTTTTTCCAAAAGCCCTGTGGTCTCATGGTCCTTAATTTAAATATCCAGAAGGCTTCACGTAACATCAAACGTGCTGTCCTGTCCCCTCCTCTCGGGGGATTCCGAACACACTCAATAACCTGCCATGAGAGGGACCTAACATCCCCCCCATGGACCGCTATGAAGTGTTGTGAAAGCCCAGAGCTTTCAACATTGTGAGAGATGTCATTCAGGTGTTCTCTAATCCTAGAGCGGGCCTCCCTCGTCGTGCAACCGACATATTGTCTGTTGCACATTGAGCACTCCACCAAGTAGACCACAAAGGTGGTTCTACAGTTGGTAGAGCTGGCTAGGTCAAATACCCGATTGGTCGTTTTTGATTGAAAAGTGGATGTAATTTTACAATGTTAGCAGGCTATACACTTAGAAAAGTGACATTTTAAAGTGTCCTTTTACATTCAGCCAACTACTACTAGCCCTCGTCCTGTCCTTCAATACACTTTGATGCCACCATGGTGCCACCATGTTTCCTATAGTACTTGCTCTTTTTGGCACAAAATTACAGCCCTTAGATATATAGTCCTTTAGACTGTCTTCTGCTGAAAGAATTGGTAAGTGCTTATTAATGATATTAATAATATCATTAAATTGCGGACTATAGGTCGTGACCAATGTTGGCCTACATGGATCCTAAGCCTGTCTTCTGTTACTTTTTATACCCATTATCATTTGTTCTCTATTCATTCTGCTGACCTCAAGGTGGGCTCTATTGATAATTTTGACTGAATAACCTCTCTCTATTAGAAGGCTCTTTAGAACTTCCCTTTCCCTTGTGAAGTCCTCTTCCAAGGAGCAGTTCCACTTAATCCGCATGAACTGCCCCTTGGCCACCCCAAACCCTGTATGATGGGGATGGTTGCTCCTCGCATGTAGTAAGGAATTGGAAGTTATGGGTTTACGATAAAGAGTGGTGAGAACCCTCCCACTCTCTATGTCACCCCTAAGTTCCACATCCAGATAAGGTATATTTTTCACTTCAAGTTCTTACATAAATTATGTTTTTTACTTTACTTTCCCTTTAGGTGGTACATATAAGATTATTCAGAGCTATATAATAATTGCCCCCTGTTATGAGGGTTTCTTTCTAGTAAAACCACAAAACAGTGTTTTTTTATGGTTTGGAACATCTTTGGTGTGTTTTTGAAGATCAAGTGGCACCACATATGATCTGTTTCATATATGCCCTTGTCTTCACAAGCGCCCTATAATTTAAATCACGGCTACCCTAACTATCCACAGGGCCAAATCCAGCCAGATATTTCTTTTTTTTTTTTGCATTACATAAGGGTGGATATGATATTATTTGTCTCACAGCCAACCCCACCATTAGTGACTGATCCACCATACAAAAAGATTGTGCTCCTTGGTTTAAATACAATAGAGAAATGGTGTCATGGAATGTATAAGAATGCAATTACAATTTGCCACAATAAAAAAACACTGTCAACTTTCAACATTGAGTTCCTATGACATTTTCACTGTTAGGGTTGAGGCTGTGTCACATTAGCAGATAAATACTGATAGAAATGTTTGATAATTACCGCTGTGATGCATAAAGCGGAATATCAGGGTTGTATGTAACAGAAGGAGTGATAAAACTGTATTGTAGCACAACAATATTAATAAGCACCGCAGCAATAACAACAGAGTCTACAGCTAAGCAATACTAGTGTTTTACAGTACAATTGTGCCCAGTACCTCACAAACAAACTCTGACCCTGGAATATGATACAAAGGAACTAATTTATAACTCCCCCTACTTGACAATAGAAGGAGCATAAACTAAATATACCACATAGTTTTATCAAGAGATATAAGTACTTGACATACAAAATAATACTAATTTGGCTAAAAACAAAATACATTTGTAAGAGATTTTAAAATATTTCTCTTATATGCAAACAATTTGTAGCACGGTGCTTTATTGAAAATATATATAATGCACATATATTACTTGTTCTTACTTTAATGCCTTGTTAAAGGGACACTGAACACAAATTTTTTCTTTCATGATTCAGATTCAGAGCATGCAATTTTAAGCATCTAAACTTACATTCTTGCATTTCAAATAAAGATACCAAGGGAATGAAGACAATTTGATAATAGGAAGCAATTAGAAAGTTGCTTAAAATTGCATGCTCTATCTGAATCACAAAAGAAAAAATGTGGGTTCAGTGTCCCTTTAACTGGGTGAAGCAAAGACTTAAAGAAACCAAGAATAAACCTTCAAATGTGTAGGAAGACTTTAATTGATCAATAATATAAAATGGTTTCTAGAAATTGTTGCAGATAATTGTAGACATGTAAGATTATTTATAACCAATATATGTGTTAAAATGGTTACATTAATTAAAAAAGGCAGATAGATGGTGCATCTGTAAGCAAAATCAGAAAAAAATAGAAGAGAAATGATCATCAATAATTGAATTGTTTTTAATCAGTTTCAATTAAAGGGAAAGTAAATTCAATATTAAATATTCATCATTCAGAAAGATCATGCAGTCTTAAACAACTTCACAATTTACTTTTATTATCAAATTTGCTTTGTTCTTTTTGTATCCTTTGTTGAAGAATAAACCTATGTAGACTGTTATGAGCTTAGGACGGTGCACTTGTCTATAGCAGTCTATGGCAGCAGTGTTTGTAACTATGTAGAAAATTGCTATAAACAATATTGCAAACACCACTGCCAGATCACTAGAGCCATGTGCATGCTCATGAGATCACATAGGATTACTCTTTAACAAAAGATGCTAAGAGAGCTAAATACACATTAACAATATAAGCTAATTTGAAAGTTGTTTAGAATGTCATACTCTATCCAATCCATTTACGTTTAATTTTGACTTTACTGTCCCTTTAACAGTAACATGTCAATGATATCTGTCACTTTTTCTCTAAAGATACAATAATACAATTAAAATATTTTGCTTTTACCAAACTGACCTTTTTACTGTGAACTTTTGTCTGCATTCTCAAGAGAAAAAAAAAAGTATTTTGGTAATTACTATGTTTAGCATTTTTAAATAAAGGCACATACCTTGGAATGAAGGTTAAGTAAGCTAATATTTTCTGTAGAACGCTTTCTGGAATTTCATTAAAAGTGGCATTTTCTGGGAAAGTGATGATCCAGCTATTATCCTTTCCACGACCACCTTAAAGGTTGAAATACAGCATTTATTAGTTTATATTTATTTTTATTTTTTTAAATCAAATAATAAAACATTCATGCATCTCAACTCTATGTAATTCTGTTTTGTGGTAAGGAAGGTTAAAGGGCAATTATAGTGGAAAAACTACATGCTCATGTTGCCATCTGAATGAAAAGGGACGCTATGGTAGGAGACCCAGGAGGATCCTACTGCTGACACAGAAACATACGGCTAGATTATGAGTTGTGCGTTAGGGTAAAAAAGCACCGTTAAGAGGTCCTAACGCAGCTTTTTTACGCCCGCTGGTATTACGAGTCTTGATTTTTTAGGGTGACCGCACACTTCTTTGGCCTTACCGCAAAACGACTTACGTAAACTTCGTAAAGTCTTTTTTCTATGGGACTTCCATAGCGCCGGTATTACGAGTCTGTCCTGGGAGGCCAAATAGTGAGCGGTACACCCTACCCTGTCAAGAGTCCTAACGCATTTAAAAGTCAGTAGTTATGAGTTTTATAGTACAACGCCGTAGCATAAAACTCATAACTAAAGTGCTAAAATGTACACTAACACCCATAAACTACCTATTAACCCCTAAACCGAGGCCCTCCCGCATCGCAAATACTAAAATAAATATTTTAACCCGTAATCTGCCGCTCCGGACACCGCCGCCACCTACATTATACTTATTAACCCCTAATCTGCTGACCCCAACATCGACGACACCTACATTATATTTATTAACCCCTAATCTGCTGCTCCCAACGTCGCCACCACTATAATAAACATATTAACCCCTAAACCGCCGCACTCCCGCCTCGCAAACATTAGTTAAATATTATTAACCCCTAATCTGCCGGCACTAACATCGCAGCCACCTACCTACATTTAGTAACCCCTAATCTGCCGCCCCCAACGTCGCCGCCACTATATTAAAGTTATTAACCCCTAAACCTAAGTCTAACCCTAAACCTAACACCCACTACCTTAAATATAATTTAAATAAATCTAAATAAATATTCATATCATTAACTACATTATTCCTATTTAAAACCAAATACTTACCTGTAAAATAAACCCTAAGATAGCTACAATATAACTAATAGTTACATTGTAGCTATCTTAGGATTTATTTTTATTTTACAGGCAAGTTTGTATTTTAACTAGGTAGAATAGTTATTAAATGGTTATTAACTATTTAATAGCTACCTAGTTAAAATAAAGACAAATTTACCAGTAAAATAAAACCTAACCTAAATTACACTAACACCTAATACTACACTATAATTAAATAAATTAACTAAATTAAATACAATTACCTAAATTAAATTAAATTAGCTAAAGTACAAAAAAAACACACTAAATTACAGAAAATAATAAACAAATTACAGAAATTTAAACTAATTACACCTAATCTAATAACCCTATTAAAATAAAAAAGCCCCCCCCCCCAAAATAAAAAAACCCTAGCCTAAACTAAACTACCAATAGCCCTTAAAAGGGCCTTTTGCGGGGCATTGCCCCAAAGTAATCAGCTCTTTTACCTGTAAAAAAAATACAAACAACCCCCCCAACAGTAAAACCCACCATCCACACAACCAACCCCCCAAATAAAATACTAGCTAAAAAAACCTAAGCTCCCCATTGCCCTGAAAAGGGCATTTGTATGGGCATTGCCCTTAAAAGGGCAGTTAGCTCTTTTGCAAGCCCAAACCCTAATCTAAAAATATAAACTCACCCAATACACCCTTAAAAAAACCTAACACTAACCCCCTGAAGATCGACTAACCGGGAGACATCTTCATCCAAGCCAGGCGAAGTGGTCCTCCAGACGGGCAGAAGTCTTCATCCAAGCCGGGCAGAAGTGGTCCTCCAGACGGGCAGAAGTCTTCATCCAAGCCGGGCAGAAGTGGTCCTCCAGATGGGCAGAAGTCTTCATCCAAGCCAGGCAGAAGTGATCCTCCAGATGGGCAGAAGTCTTCATCCAGACGGCATCTTCTATCTTCATCCATCCGGTGCGGAGCGGCTCCATCTTCAAGACATCCGACGCGGAACATCCACTTCTTCCGACAACTAAAACAGAATTAAGGTACCTTTAAGTGACGTCATCCAAGATGGTGTCCCTTAGATTCTGAATGGCTGATAGAATTCTATCAGCCAATCGGAATTAGGGTAGAAAAAATTCTATTGGCTGATGCAATCACCCAATAGGATTGAGCTTGCATTCTATTGGCTGATTGGAACAGCCAATAGAATGTGAGCTCAATCCTATTGGCTGATTGGATCAGCCAATAAGATTTTTTCTTGCTTAATTCCGATTGGCTGATAGAATTCTATCAGCCAATCGGAATCTAAGGGATGCCATCTTGGATGACGTCACTTAAAGGTACCTTAATTCTGTTTTAGTTGTCGGAAGAAGTGGATGTTCCGCGTCGGATGTCTTGAAGATGGAGCCGCTCCGCACCGGATGGATGAAGATAGAAGATGCCGTCTGGATGAAGACTTCTGCCCATCTGAAGGTCCACTTCTGCCCGGCTTGGATGAAGACTTCTGCCCGTCTGGAGGACCACTTTGTCCGGCTTGGATGAAGACGTCTCCCGGTAAGTCGATCCTCAGGGAGTTAGTGTTAGGTTTTTTAAGGGTGTATTGGGTTGGTTTATTTTTTAGATTATTGGTTTGGGCTTGCAAAAGAGCTAACTGCCCTTTTAAGGGCAATGCCCATCCAAATGCCTTTCTCAGGGCAATGGGGAGCTTAGGTTTTTTTTAGCTAGTATTTTATTTGGGGGGTTGGTTGTGTGGGTGGTGGGTTTTACTGTTGGGGGGGGTTGTTTGTATTTTTTTTTTACAGGTAAAAGAGCTGATTAATTTGGGGCAATGCCCCGCAAAAGACCCTTTTAAGGGCTATTGGTAGTTATGTTTAGGCTAGGGGTTTTTGATTTTGGGGGGGGCTTTTTTTATTTTAATAGGGCTATTAGATTAGGTGTAATTAGTTTATATTTCTGTAATTTGTTTATTATTTTCTGTAATTTAGTGTGGTTTTTTTGTACTTTAGCTAATTTAATTTAATTTAGGTAATTGTATTTAATTTAGTTAATTTATTTAATTATAGTGTAGTGTTAGGTGTTAGTGTAACTTAGGTTAGGTTTTATTTTACAGGTAAAATTCTCTTTATTTTAACTAGGTAGTTATTAAATAGTTAATAACTATTTAATAACTATTCTACCTAGTTAAAATAAATACAAACTTGCCTGTAAAATAAAAATAAATCCTAAACTAGCTACAATGTAACTATTAGTTATATTGTAGCTATCTTAGGGTTTATTTTACAGGTAAGTATTTAGTTTTAAATAGGAATAATGTAGTTAATGATAGTAATATTTATTTAGATTTATTTAAATTACATTTAAGTTAGTGGGCGTTAGGTTTAGGGTTAGACTTAGGTTTAGGGGTTAATAACTTTAATATAGTGGCGGCGACGTTTGGAGCTGCAGATTCGGGGTTAATAAATGTAGGTAGGTGGCGACGATGTTAGGGCCGGCAGATTATGGGTTAATAATTTTTAACTAATGTTTGCGAGGCGGGAGTGCGGCGGTTTAGGGGTTAATATGTTTATTATAGTAGGGGCGGCAGATTAGGGGTTAATAAGTGTAGGTAGGTTGCTGCGACATTGGGGGCGGCAGATTAGGGGTTCATAAGTATAATGTAGGTGGCGGCGGTGTCCGGAGCGGCAGATTAGGGGTTAATAATTATGATTTAGGTGTTGGTGATTTTGGGGGCAGCAGATTAGGGGTTCATAAGTATAATGTAGGTGGCGGCGGTGTCTGGAGCGGCAGATTAGGGGTTAATAATTATAATTTAGGTGTTGGTGATGTCAGGGGCAGCAGATTAGGGGTTAATAAGTGTAAGATTAGGGGTGTTTAGACTCGGGGTTCATGTTAGGGTGTTAGGTGTAGACATAAAATGTATTTCCCCATAGGAATCAATGGGGCTGCGTTAAGGAGTTTTACGCTGCTTTTTTGCAGGTGTTAAGACTTTTTTTCAGCCGGCTCTCCCCGTTGATTCCTATGGGGAAATCGTGCACGAGCACGTTACACCAGCTCACTGCTGACTTAAGCAGCGCTGGTATTCGAGTGCGGTAATGAGCAAAATTTTGCTCAACGCTCACTTCTAGTCTTTTAATGACGGTTTTCTGAAAACTCGTAATACCAGCGCTGCATGTAAGTGAGCGGTGAGAGAAAACTGCTCATTAGCACCGCATAGCCTCTAATGCAAAACTCGGAATCTGGGCCATAAAAAAACTTACCTGAGAAAGCCAAAATCCTTTTGGGAGAATGTGCTTTGGACAGACGAACTAAAATTACAGCTTTTTTGTAAAACCCATCATTCTACTGTTTTCAGAAAATGAAATGAGGCTTTTAAAGAAAATAATACAGTCCCTGCAGTCAAATATGATGGAGGTTCACTGATGTTTTGGAGTTGCTTTGCTGCTTCAGGCACTGGATGTCTTGACTGTGTGCATGGTATTATGAAATTTGAAGACAACCAAAGAATTCTGTGGTGCAATGTAGAGCCTAGTATCAGAAAGTTGGGTCTTCATCAGAGGTCATGGGTCTTACAGCAGGACAATGACCCAATACACACGTCAAAAAACACCCAGAAATGTTTTAAAACAAAGCACTGGAGAGAACTGAACTGGCCAGCAATGAGTCCAGATCTCAATCCCATAGAGTACCTGTAGAGAGATCTCAAAACAGAAGTTGGGAAAAGGAACCCTTCTAATCTGAGAGACCTGGAGCAGTTGGCAAATGAAGAGTGGTCCAAAATTCCAGTAGAGAGGTGTAAGAAACTCATTGATGGTTACAGGAAGCAATTGATTTCAGTTATTTTTTTCCAAGGGGTATGCAAACAAATATTAAATTGAGGTGCCAATAATTTTGTCCAGTATATTTTTGTAGTTTTGTGTGGAATGTGTCAGATTTGGCTTTTTTCTAAACTTTGTCATACCAATACAAACAAAAGAAATAAACATGAGAATGACTAAACATTTGTAATTGCAACAATTTTCTGGGCGAAGTGGTGCATTATCTGACAGAAATGCAGGGGTGCCAATATTTTTGGTCATGACTGTATATATATATTTACACACATACATACACATACATATAAATCTTTAGACATGTATATGTATGTGTATCAATTTTAAAGCCCTTCTGCTGCTTTTTTTTTCTAACACCCAAGATCTCATATCTTTGAGCCCTCATAACTTTCGTGTACAATATTTTTTGTGAATATTTTTTATTAGACCATGTTATTAGGAGTGTAAGTGTACTTTGTAATGTATTTTTAAGTGTTTTGTGCTACTTTTTAATTTCGTAAAACAGCTAACTACAGCTCTGAAATCGTGGTAAGGATTCTCACGTAAATCAAGGTTGCTCAAGCAAAATCGCGATTTTGCTCAACTTGTAATATCAGCGCAACTGAAAGAAGATGCAAACAATTGTGAAAACGCTAGCACAATCCTTTGCGCGCCACTTGTAATCTAGCCCTTATCTTGAGATGGTCCAAAATGAGCAATATTTATTTAGCGTGAGAAATCACTGTCCCATCTTAAAGGGAATAGGGATTTCTCTCTCTAAATAAATAGTGCTCATTTTGTGTCATCTCATACTAAATAAGTTGCACAAGACTCTACAAGGGAAAATCCAGGACACCTGTCAAATAAGGGACAGAATACAATTCTGGAATGTCCCATGAAAATTAGAATGCAAGAGCTTAAAGGGACAGTCTACTTGATTTTTTGTTTTGTTTAAAAAGATATATAACGCCTTTACTACCCAGTCCACATCTTTACAAAACCAACATTGTTATATGTACTGTATATACTTTTTATAACCTCCAAGGTTGCATGTTTCTTAGCCCCAGCAGGCCGCCTCTTATTTCAGTGCTTTTTTTTTAGCATTTTACAATCTTGCACTACAGCCAGACAGTATGTGTACCATTGAGATAAAATTGTGCTCTCTCCCATGGAGAATGATAGAGAACCAGCACTGATTGGCTAAAATGCAAGATTGTAGCATTGAGCTATTGAGGAAAAAATAGAGAGCCTGCAATTAGCGACAGGCCAACTGAAGTTTCAGACTGTGTTGTTCTGTTAGAAAAAGCTTCATCTCTACTGAGTCTATGATCACTCCCAAAAAAGCCACTCTGCTGCTTGGAGTAAGAGAGATTTTTGGCCCGTTTATCTTCCAGTCATGACTGCAAAGAAAACACAGTAGTAGTTTCATATGATCCATTACTAAAAGAAAAGATGGAGACTGAACCAATATATTGCTACTCATTAAGAATGCTCAACCTCTGACTGCCACATTCCTTTGCAATGAGCCAGGTATAACAGCTTGTCCAGGTATGGAGCCACAGCTACTCCATGGGAACGAATCATTGAAAGTAAGAACCTTTGTGACTATTCTGAGGGCAGTAGCTAGACCAAAAAGTAGAGCTGTGTATTAAAAATGCTTCATTATGGTAGACAAAAACTGACCCTGAAGAACCAAAGGGACAATTGATCATATAATTTACATTTTGAATGAGGGAACCCTGAGAAATGTGTTTGTTGTCTTTAAGTCTAGGATGAGACTGAATGTTACCTCCTTGTTTAAAACAACAAACAGATTTGAATAGAACCCTGTACCCTGTTCTGCTGGAGGTACTGGAACAATGACTCCCATGACCTCCAAGTTTCTTAAACAGTAGAGGAAAGCTACCCTTTTCTCTGGACACTTGGAAATGTGAGACAGAATAAAACTCCCCCATGAAGGACGAGACTTTAAACCTATTATGTAACTCTGAGATACAATTTCCATGACCCAAGGGTTCTGAAAAGATTGAACCCTCCTGAAACAGGCTTAGTCTTCCCCCTACCAGAGCCAAGTCTGGATTGAGGCTGCAACTTCATGCAAACTTTGTCTCTGGAGATTTTTTGGATTGTTTGGATTTGGACCATACAGGATTTGGTCTCCAGGCAGGCTGCTGTGCCAGCGACGGCTAATTGAAAAAGCAAGCCATCCTGTAAAAATGTTCTTCTAAGATAACCTTCTAGTTTTCCCTCCATATTTTCTCTAAAAGAGGTACTGTCCTCCAAGGGGATTGTAGTTCTCTTGAACCAAGAAATAGCATTGTGAATCCAATACCCATTGTTTTTAAATACCATTTTTAATAAATATATGTTGTACTATATGGAAGCCTGAGCCTGATTAACTATTCCTATCACCTGGAACTCCTGTATCCTGATATCCGTTTGCTGGATCAGTGTCGCTGTGCCACTGTGATTCCCCAGTCTGCGTCATTTAGCACATCTGGTGCTGCTCTCCTTGTGAGTATATTTACAATATAAGAGCTGATATATTTCATCACCATTGCAGTACTGCACTAGGAGGCGCCCTCTTCTTTATGATTGTTTTTCACAGATACTTGAGTTCTTGTGAACTGCTGGTGCAACGCCGCCCCCTGCAGATTCGAGGCCAATCGGCTGCCAGCAGGGGGTGTCAATCAACCGTATTGGATCAGGTTGATTTTCAGCGATGTCTGTCCACCACCTCAGAGCAGGCGGACAGGTTATGGAGCAGTGCAAGGTTATGCGAGCAAGCATTAAAATAAAAAGCCTTTCTTTAGCGCGCCACATAGAAGTTTATAGGGAGAGGGAGTTAGCGCAGTCACAATTTCTGAAATCGTCAAGATAGTACGTTTGAGCCTTTTGCTGAAGCTCTAACTTTTTACTTTCAACTTGTAATACCAGCGCTAAGCTGGGAGTGCTAATGTTTTATCTTGAGCACAGTTAGCGCTCACAAATTGTAAAAATGCATCCCTCCACTTGTGCCCTCTGTACATAAACAATGAATTAAGAATGAGAGAATGAAAAGAGAATAAAACAAAACAGAGGAATGGTACAGAAGAAAATGATAATAAAAAAAAAGACGGATCATAAATAGGATTAGGGATATAAAATCTTTCAGTGCACACCTGGTATTTGCTGCTTTTGTTAAACTACCATATTATAAAGTCTAACACTGTTTGTCACTTATTCATCTCCAGGCTGTCAGGAGCCAAATACCCTGAAGTTATAGATAATTATCCTATCATGAATAGTAGGTGAGAAAGCCTATAAATAATTTAAAAAGCTTGATGCTGAATATTTCTTTATTTTCCTTTAGGCTTGCATTGTTGGTGTTTTTTATCTAGCCTTGGGATGTGGGTACTTTATTGGGCCTGCTTTAAAGTAGATGTAAAGTGAGCACGACTGCCTCACGGCATTGTATAGACTTTTAAAAATGAGCCTGAGTTTAATTCATTACATTTTTATATTTAATTTATTTTCTTAAATTTTACCTTTTTTACTGCTCCGCCAGTAAGCGCAGCTCTCCCGCCCGCCATATTGTCTAATAATTTGGCAGATTACGATTCTTAAAGCAACTAATCCTTGTTTCCCCCGGGCCATGACGTTTATGCAAAGGGTCTGAATGCCCCGGGGAGGAAACAAGGATTAGAAGTTTTAAGAATTGTCATTTGTCAATCAATTAGACAATATGGCGGGCGGGAGAGCTGCGCTTATAGGTGGAGCAGTAAAAAGGTAAAAATTTAAGAAAATAAATAAATATAAAAAATGTCATTAATTAAACTCAGGCTCATTTTTAAAAGTCTATATAATGCCGTGGGGAAGTCGTGTTCACTTAAACTGAATGTAAGTTTTGATGCAAAAGTGCCCGGTCTTTAAAAATTCGATTAAAAACAGGGGCACTTTAATTCATCAAAATTTATATTTCACTCATTGTGAAAAAATACTTACCTTTTAAAATTGACAGCCGCTCCAGCTTCCCGCGGTCGTTGCAAGCCATTTCAGAAATGATGGATGGGTCATCCTCCAATCACGGCTTCCCCCCCCCCCCCCCCCGGGGGAATCAGTGTCTGATTCAATGCATTGATTGGAAGAAGCCGGATTCCTCATTTTAGACCCAGAAAGAGGCTTTGCGACGGGTGGAGGAAGCGGGAGCGGCTGTCAAGATTAAAAGGTATTTTTTTTTTCACAACAAGATTGAAATGTAAATTTTGATTAATTAAAGTGCACCTGTTTTTGATCGAATTTTTAAAAACCGAGCACTTTAGCATCAAAATTTACATTCACTTTAACTAGGAGGGGTTGTGTCTGGCTTTTGTATCAAGTATGGTTCTTTTATTTAGCAGATACAATTTGGAGTGAAAACTGTAAAGTGACCAAATCAGTATGTATGAGAGGCAAGTAAATACAATTTTTTGTTTTCTAGTGGATCACAAAAAAGGTGTTTTAATATGCATTGTTACTTTTTTTAATATTCCATTTTTAATAAATTTACTACCTATCAAAATACCGATGGGAGTTGTTGCTATCAGCCAATGAGCCACTGCACTAAATGTAGCCACCAATCAACAATCGCTACCCAGGGTGCTGAACCAAAAATGGGCAGACACCTAAGCTTACTTTCTTGTTTTTTAAAATAAGGATACCAAGAGAATGAAGAAAAATGTATAATTGGAGTAAATTAGAAAGTTGGTTAAAATTGAATCATGAAAGAAAAAATGTGGGTTTCATAACCCTTTAAGGGGAACCCAATTTTACAGAACACTGTCCATTTAATTATTTCTAATATAGATTTAATTTCCACTATACTTGTATTTGATCTGTACCAGTCCACACTTCCACTGTTTTTTCAAAAACAATAGCTGTAGTTTCTCAGCTGAGTACAGAACAGGATTGTCCATAACAAGGCCGATGGGCTGCAAAACAACTCTAGAATTCTCTAAACAGAACACAGTATGAGGCCTATTTAACGATGGTCTGTCGGACCTGATCCGACAGTTTCAGGTCCAACAGACCTTGCTGAATGCGGAGAGCAATACGCTCTCTGTATTCAGCATTGCACCAGCTGCTCTAGTGAGCTGCTGGTGCAACGGCGCCCCCTGCAGATTCGCGGCCAATCGGCCACCAGCAGGGGGTTGTCAATCAACCCGCTCGTACTCGATCGGGTTGAATTGTGGCGATGTCTGTCCGCCTCCTCAGAGCAGGCGGATAGGTTATGGAGCAGCGGTCTAAAGACCGCTGCTCCATAACTTGTGTTTCTGGCGAGCCTGAAGGTTTGCCAGAAACACGGAGCGTCAAGCTCCATACCGAGCTTGATAGATATGCCCCTTTGTGTCTAATACAAAGGTTTATTTTAGTACTTTGATGTCATAATAGCAATATTCCCTTGTAGAAAATGTGTATTGCTAATTATACAGAAGACAGACCCTGTATATGCGAGTGTCTGAGTCTGTACAATAACAAAACAACATCACTGCACAGAGCTGTAAACAGATATTGGTACTTGCGCAACCAAAATCAATACATATATGTAACAAAAATGTAGATGTTTAAAAAAAATTCCAGTATTTCTATTTTTGCTTTTTCCAGAATCTGCTCTTTGATGCCTTTAGGGTAATTTATCAAAGTGTCTTGGTTTCAATATCTGAGGCACAGCAATCCAACTTCATTTATTATATCTAATTATGTAAGTTTACCAGGTGCATATTTCTCCAGCTTTTCTCTTTGCAGCTGGGAAATGAAAGGATTAGAGTAAATACAATATTATATTATGTAATTGTATAAAAATTACATTTAACAAAAATAGTCAATTTCTAGGACAAATAAATGACTTAATCACAGTAACCAAAATAATCCAAGATTAAATTACCCATTTGCAATCGAACATAAATCTATGTCAATGTATAAGTAAATGGCTAAGGACAATTAGGGATAGATGGAAGGGTGCAAACAATGTCTGTGGAATACAGCACTGTTAAAGGACCATTTAGGGCTCCATGTACTAACCAGCGGGCGGACAGCTTCTCAACTCGCAAAGCTGTCCGCCCGCCTTTGCTACACACGGGCAGCGGATCTGTTGATCCACTTGCCCGTATGTATCATTTCACACTCATCGGAGTGTGTAATGCCTGTCCCTTCATTTGCGCGATTGAAGGGGCTGTCAATCACTGAGAGCGAGCGAGCTCTCAGTGATTTTCCCTCGCCACCTCAGAGGTAGCGTAGGGTGTAAGAAGAAGTGGTCCAATGACCGCTGCTTCTTACATTGCGGGAAGCAGGCTCGCATATGCAAACCTGCCCTGCAAGGGCTCCGGAGCAGCTTTCACTGCTTCGTACATGGAGCCCTCAATACAGTAAAAGTATTAATTGACAAATACACAATAAAAAGACAATGCAATAGCACTTGAATTTGTAATGAGCACTAGGAGATTTTCTGGCAAATTTAAAAGTTAATCTATCCCCCCCGTATCATGTGACAGCCATCAGCCAATCATAGTATGCATATAAGTATATACTGTGAACTTTTACAAATGTTCAGTAGGAGCTGGAGCCTCAGTAATTGTGCATAAAAAAACAATGTGCACATTTTGATATTAGAAGTATATTGAAGTTTTTTTTTTTAAATTGCATGCTCTATCTGAATTATGAAACTTTAATTTTGACTTTTGTCGCTTTTTAAGGTAAATATTAAAATAAGGATTAAAGGGGGGGCGGAGCCAGCAAAGGAAAGACATGGCCGCACAAAAGTAGAGCTCCGTAAGGCTGACTCCTGACACTTATAGATTTCCAGATGCAGGAAATCAGAAATTAAACAAACAGCACACCAAGACATCAGCGATCACTTCGGCAGAAGGAACATCAGAAAAATAAATAAACAGCTGGACCCACGAAAACAGAAACAGGTGTCGAAGCGCTGATACTACAGCCCGCAGGGCATAGGTGGGGCCTAACTGATTAGCGGAGCAGACATACGCTGCATCCGACATCTAAAGGAGACACAGATATGGAGTGGTAATCACAGACGCCCACACACCCACCCGCCAGGAAGTAAAGCATAGCGGCGGCCGCATTAAATTCAGACACCGGAGAGGGAGGAGGTGAAGGGCCACAGGCTGCAGATGAAAGATCATGCGGTAAGCAAACCAACTGTCACTATATATAACACGCCTCGCAGATTAACAGAGGCCATAGGAAACAAAGGGAAACTACCATAAACATTGGAAAATTATTGACATCAGACTGGGCCCTAGGGGAGATTTGATACGCAACCCAGGGGTATTTAAAAACGAGCCTCAGAATGAAGTAAACTGAACATCACTTAAAAACAAATCATCTGCATATCAACGTGGCCTTCTCACATAAGAAGCACCACTATCACACAGTGATGCTGAACAGCAGTTAAAACCCCAATAGGGATGATACAGAATACAAAAGAGAGCCCTTAGTTCATACTGAAAATCTAGCTGCATAGACCCAACCACGTGGCCAGACAACCCAACCACGCTGACAAAATATCAGCGCTAGAAAGGTAACACAAATAAAGGGCCAAGGAGTGGCCTCATCACTAGGGGACACATTTTAGGCCTAAGAACTGTTATAACTCTCTGAAAAGAGCACAATTTGAATCGCAAGCTAGGAAAAAACAGAGGCTACCACACACACAACATCCTTTACTCTGCAACATTTATTCAAAATATGGCCTCCAGAAGACAGCAAAAAACAGATAAAATTCAAAAACCATTGACCACACCAAACGCTAAGATGAACTCTTTCTTTAAGGCAGTAGGCCCCTCCGCAATATCCTCTCCCAGCTCCCCTCAGCCAGAGATGGGGGGAGAAGAGGAACATTTCAGAGAACAACAAATGGAGGAAGAATGCCCGCTGACTAGAGTAGACCTAAAAACCTTACCCTCCAAAGAGGACTTTTCAGCTTTTATGGCGCAAGTTAGCCAGCTTATCAAGGATGGGTTGGCAGATGTCAAAAAAGACATCACAGAGCTCGGAAACAGAGTGGTCCAGTTAGAAAACCATGCTGAAGAAATATCAGACTCTACAAATATAGTGAACCTACAAATACAACAACAAACTAATGAAATAATCCAGCTACAAAACCAGATAGAAGATCTGGATAATAGAGGCCGCCGACAAAATCTGAGGATTAGGGGAATCCCGGAAACTATAACACACACAGACCTCCAGCAATACGTCCAAAGCTTATTCAGCTCCCTAACAAACTCTGAATCGGATACAGAAATATTGTTGGACAGAGCTCACAGAGCTCTACGACCGAAGCCTTAACCCTCCGCACCACCCAGAGATGTCATAATGAGATGTCACTACTTTCAGAATAAAGAGAACATATTGGCAGCTGCAAGGAAGAAGTCACCAATTCATTTTCAGGGAGCTACACTTTAAATCTATGCGGATCTTAGCCCTTTAACTTTGAGTGTTTTTAAGTGTTAATAACTTTATATTTGCTCATTCTAACTCTTCCACAAGCTCAGTCCTCCAGTAATGGTTACTTCTTATCACTACATTCATGTGTTGTCTGTGGTCCTGGGTGTCTGGGGGAAGGGGGAGAACCTCCAAAACCATGTCTCTATGCCAAGGTAAGCCTGCAAATGCACTACACCGCATGACTAATCATAATGCATAGACACATACAAGTAATTTCACAGAACACCAAGGGCCTAAACTCCCCATCCAAAAGATCCATAGCCTTGCATTGGCTCGCTAGACAGAAATTATCAATTATATGTGTAAAAGAAACACATTTCCCTAAAGCAGCAGAACCCAGATTTTCCTTGAGAGACTTCCCTATGGGAATCTTTAACTCCAATGAAAAAAAAGAAACTGGGTGGGCATACTGATCCATTGCAATGTTCCCTTCCAGTTAATTAAATCCATAACAGCTAAAGAGGGTAGAGTACTGATAGTGGTGGGCATTCTATTCAATAGACCAGTGACAATGGTAAACATTTACGCACCCAATTCAAACAGGTCACCTTTCTTCAAACGACTATTGGCCCTAGTACTGGAAAATAGGAAAGGCACTTTAATATTGGGCGGGGACTCCAATGTCATTATGGACCCTATATTGGACACCTCCTCAATAAACACCGCAGCTCCACACAAACCTCCAGACTTGGTATATAAATGCTGTAGACAGTTGGGTTTGGTGGATGTATGGAGAATACAGCACCCCCAAAAGAGGAATTACACATTCTATTCGCACCCTTGGGCTATGTATTTATGGATAGACTATTTGTACATAGATCAGTCCAGCCTATCTCTAATTATCGACTCAGACATCACCCCGACGACCTGGACTGACCACTCAATGATTTCTATTGAATTGACGTGGCCTGAAGCACTAGTTAATCCTTTCATATGGAGATTGGATAACTACCTACTCCATAACCTGCTGACCCTTAACTCCTTAACAAAATCTATAACAGAATACTTTATACATAACACCACCCCGGACGTAACACCCCTCACACAATGGGAAGCCCACCAGGCAGTGATAAGGGGAGACTGTATTAAACATAAAGCACACCTTAAAAAGACATATAACCTTACAGTAGACGCCCTGACTACTCAACTGCATGGACTTGAGATAGAGCATAAGAAATCACCTAAGGATATTACTCTACTATCCCTAATAGCCAAAATAAGGATAAAACTCAATGACATTCTAATGAAAGAAGCACAGAGAAAAGCCTTTATCCTACGGAAAACTTTTTCTTACAAGGGGAATAGAGTGGGACCCATGTTAGCGAGAGCTTTAAAAATGGAATCAAGCCTGACCCATATACATAAACTCAAAAAATCAGACAGCACAGACGTACATGACAGCAAAGGCATAGCAAATGGATTTAGAGACTTTTATACACAACTATATAACTTAAAGTCCCCCAATTCTCAGGCACACATCGAGGAAATGCATAAATACATCAGAGCGGCGGGCTTAAATACATTAACAAAATCCCAAATAGAGGAGCTAGAAGGACCAATATCTATGAAAGAAATCTTGAACGTAATCTCACATCTCCCCACAGGCAAGAGCCCAGACAGGTTTACGAATGTATATTACAAGACATTTGAACATCTTTTAGCACCCCACCTACTGGCCCTGTTCCAGGCCTTCGATGACACCACAAAATTCTCCCCAGGAATGCTGTCTGCACACATTTCAGTATCCTGAAACCTGAGAAATCACCAGAACAACCCAGAAATTACAGGCCAATCTCGTTATTAAATTCAGATATAAAAATATTCTGCAAAATTCTCTCAAACCGCATCAACGTAGTTCTAAACGAACTCATACACACAGATCAGGTGCGTATGTCATGAGCACTAACCCTCATGACATACGCAAAATCCCAAAATATAAAATCGCAATGTATGCGGACGACATACTCTTCTCTATATCATCTCCTTCACACACTATCCCAGCTATAATGTCAGAAATTGATAGATTCGGCAGCTTTTCCAGTTTTCTAGTGAACAAGACTAAGGCCTCTAGTTATCAAGCCGTCTACTTACCTGCCTTCGCCGGCCCCAATACGCCCGCCTAAGCTCGCCTCACATTGCCGCCGCGGACCTGAATACGCTCGCTAAAGATATCAAAAAAGCTGTGAAAAAGCCACGCACCAAGTACGGGGCGATGAGCAGCGGACTGTGATAGTTATCACTCATCCGATCTCTGCTCTTCTGCTTTTTCCCAGCTTTATTGATAAGCTGTCACTAAGCACCCACACTAAACTACACTGTTCTACCCCCTATACCGGCGCCCCCGGAGCCCCCCGCAACTAAATAAAGTTATTAACCCCTAAACCGCCGTTCCTAGACCCCGCCGCAACTATAATAAATGTATTAAACCCTAAACCACCGCTCCCGGAGCCCACCGCCACTCTAATAAACTTATTAACCCCTAAACCGCCGCTCCCAGACCCCGCGGCCACCTACATAATACCTATTAACCCCTATCCTGCCCCCCCTATACCGCCGCCACCTATAATAAATTTATTAACCCCTATCCTGCCAATCCCGTACCCCGCCGCAACTAAATAAATTGTTTAACCCCTAAACCGCCGCTCCCGGACCCCGCCGCCACCTATATTAAACTTATTAACCCCCCTACACCGTCGCCACCTATAATAAATTTATTAACCCCTATCCTGCCCCCCCTATACCGCCGCCATCTATATTAAACTAATTAACCCTTAAACTTAAGTCTAACACTAACCCTAACACCCCCCTAACTTAAATATTATTTTAATAAATCTAAATAAAAATTACTCTTATTAACTAAATTAATCCTATTTAAAACTAAATACTTACCTATAAAATAAACCCTAATATAGCTACAATATTACTAATAATTATATGGTAGCTAATTTAGGATTTATTTTTATTTTACAGGCAAATTTAAATTTATTTTAACTAGGCACAATAGCTATTAAATAGTTATTAAAATATTTACCAATTTACCTGTAAAATAAAAACTAACCTAAGTTACAATTACACCTAACACTACACTATCATTAACTAAATTATTCCTATTTAAAAATAAATACTTACCTGTAAAATAAATGCTAAGATAGCTACAATGTAATTAATAATTACATTGTAGCTATTTTAGGATTTATATTTATTTTACAGGTAACTTTGTATTTATTTTAACTAGGTAGAATAGTTGTTAAATAGTTATTAACTATTTAATAACTACCTAGCTAAAAGAAATACAAAATTACCTGTAAAATAAATCCTAACCTAAGTTAAAATTAAACCCAACACTACACTATCGATAAATAAATTAAATTAATTAACTACAAATACCTACAATTAAAAACCTAATCTAAGCCCCCTAATAAAATAACAAAGCCCCCCAAAATAAAAAAATGCCCTACCCTATTCTAAATTACAAATGTTAACAGCTCTATTACCTTACCAGCCCTTAAAAGGGCCTTTTGCGGGGCATGCCCCAAAGAAATCAGCTCTTTTGCATGTTAAAAAAAACACAATACCACCCCCCAACATTACAGCCCACCAGCCACATACCCCTACTCTAACCCAAACCCCCCTTAAATAAACCTAACACCGGACCAGCAGACATCTTCATTCAAGCGGCATCTTCTATCTTCATCCATCCGATGGAGCGGCTCCATCTTCAAGACCTCCGGCGCGGAACATCCTTCTTGACCAACGACTAGACAACGAATGAAGGTTCCTTTAAGTGATGTCATCCAAGATGGCGTCCCTCGAATTCCGATTGGCTGATAGGATTCTATCAGCCAATCGGAATGAAGGTAGGAAAAATCTGATTGGCTGATTGAATCAGCCAATCAGATTCAAGTTCAATCGGATTGGCTGATCCAATAAGCCAATCAGATTGAGCTCGCATTCTATTGGCTGATCGGAACATTTTATACAGACATCCCAATATAGGAAAGACTTTTTGCGCCCCTTGACACCATTTGAAAAACTATGTGACAAGGGTATGGCAATTAAGGGCCCTCTATCTATCTCTCGTCAACTATTAATAGAATATCAAAAAACCCATATGCCCGCATATACGGCTAGATGGGAGAAAGACCTCCGCACTAACATAGAACAAAAAGAATGGCATAAAATATTTCAAAGAACAAAACAATCCTCCACGTCCCCCCAGATCCTTGAGATGAACTATAAATTCTTTCCCGTTGGTACCTGACCCCAACGAAATTGAACACTATTTACCCTGATTCCTCCAGAGCATGTTGGAGAGGCTGCGGGGAACCGGGCAGCCTACTCCATATGTGGTGGGACTGCCCCAGAATAAAACCACTATGGAAAGAAATAGAGGTACACCTTGGGAGACTGTTAGGGAACTCATTTAGACTGAACCCCAGAATAGCTTTACTGAACGATATACCTAACATTCCCTGTAAACTAAGATCTCTCATGACCCAGATTGGGCTACACAGTGCTAGGTCACTGATAGCCAGGGCGTGGAAAATTCTTGCAACGGGCTGGAGAAGCGCTGGAGCGGCTTTCAAGAAGAAAAAGGTAAGTATTTTAACAAAACCAGTGAAATGTAAAGTTTGATGCATGAAAGTGCCCCTGTTTTTAATAGGATTATTAAAAACCGGGCACTTATTCTGCAAACTTTACATTCACTTTGATTTTCCATCCCTCTACATCAGTGTTTCTCAAATCCAGTCCTCAGGACCCTTAACAGGCCAGATATATTTATTATATCTTAACTAGAGCACAGGTGAAATAATCAGCTGATCAGTAACCATGGTTATTAACCTGCTCTCACCCAGCAGCTGATTGTTTAACCTGTGCTCTAGTTAAGATATAATGAAACTCTGGCCTGTTAAAGGGCCATAATACCCAAATGTTTAAACACTTGAAAGTGATGCAGTATAGCTGTAAAAAGCTGACTAGAAAATATCACCTGAACATCTCTATGTAAAAAAGAAAGATATTTTACCTCAAAAGTTCCTCAGTAGCCACATCCCATTGTAAAGGACTTCTAAGCAGCATCTCAGTATGTCTGTCCCGGGACAGCCGAAGGGTTGAGCCTTGTGCTTTCCCTATTCACTGTAAGGAAGCTTACAATGAAATCTCATGAGAGTTAAGTGAAATCGCATGAGATCACGGTAAAAGAGTTCATGACCTCGGCACTGCTGATACTGATTGGCTGCTGTTCATTTCTTCATTTTTTTATTTTTTTTTACCTGCAGCTGGGCAGCAACTGAGTATAACTTTTTACACAGAACCTTACGCTGCTGAGCTGAGGAAATTGTGAGGTAAAATATCTTCCTTTTTACATACAGATGCTCAGGTGATATTTTCCTGTCAGCTTTTTACAGTTATACTGCATCAGTTTCAAGTGATTTAGCATATGAGTATTAGGTCCCTTTAAGGGTCCTGAGGAATGGAGTGGAGAAACACTGCTCTACATCATTTAACAGTAATCAGCTAAACACAAAATGTATATTTGTATAGTCTGTGAATGCTTGCACATGCTCAGTAGGAGCTGGTTCCTCAGAAAGTGTGCATATAAAAAGAATGTGAACATTTAGATAATGGATGGGAATTGGAAAGTTGTTTAAAATCGTGTGCTCTGAGTCTTCTGACTAATGAAAGTCCAATTTTGAAAGTCCCTGTAAAATTGCTATATTCCACAAACAGATATTGTCTTATCTATTCCAAATTGCCCTCATCTGAAGAGGTTAAAGGCTAGATTATGAGTGGAGCAATTTAGCGCTCCAGCTCACAAGTTAACTTTGCTAGATAAAAGCTTTTTGTGCACGTCCGGTTGTGCTAATACTATGAGTTGAAAGCAAAACGTTAGGGCGAGAGCGAAAACCCGACGCGCAAAAAGTGGTACTTAGAATATAACGACCACATTAACGTATTCCCCCATATACTGTAATGGAGAGCAAAAACTGTGGGGAAAATAACACCCTTACTCGCGCTAACCTGATCGCACTCATTCAAGTGCGCTCAACCGACATGAATTATGAATATTTCACATTCCAATGTTCTTCACATAGAAGAATAGGTTCTATTTATAAATAAATATTTCTATATATCTCTGAAGGATTGTTTTAAAAATTGTGCCCTATGTGAAGAACATTGGAATGTAAAATATTTACACTACATATACATTTAAATGCATTATTAAATATTAAAATTGAATAAAAAATTATTTCTTATGTTTTCAGGCATTTGACTGCAAAGGGCTTATGTGTGTACATATGAGTTTTACTGTATATTTACTGTGCATAATTAACATTCCAATGTTCTTCACTTACAAAAAAAATCCTTTTAATTGCAAATACATATTTCTATTGATATCAGTATATACCTATCCTTGTATACCTTTTCCTATAGATATATAGGTATAGATATCTATTTTACATGAATACATTTTAACAATTTTTATTAATTTAGCAGCTGCATTGAGTGTAATGGCGCGGTCAGGCTAGGCTGTTACTAGACAGCTGGTCAGATGCGCTCTGAGGGAAAACCAGACCCGCTCAGTAGAGCACAGAGGACGGGTCTGGAAAACCCTCTTTTTTTTATAAAAGTTCACCGGATATATTATGTTCTATAAAGCTAGCACTCATATAATGTTATATAATTCTGCACTATGTGCAGAATTATATAACATTATTTTTTTAGGTTTACTGGCACTTTAATGTCAACTACATGCATAGGGACCTATTTATCAAGCTCCATATGGAGCCAGGCTCGCCAGAAACGCAAGTTATGAAGCAGCGGTCTAAAGACCGCTGCTCCATAACCTGTCCGCCTGCTCTGAGGCGGCAGACAGACATCGTCGGAAATCAACCCAATCCAATACGATCGGGTTGATTGATACCCCTGCTAGCGGCTTCAAATCTGCAGGGGGCGGTATTGCACCAGCAGTTCACCAGAACTGCTGGTGCAATGATAAATACTGAGAGCTTATGCTGTCAGCATTTATCAATGTGCAGCGGACATGATCCACAATATCGGATCATATCTGCTCACACATTCTTAAATAGGCCCCATAGGCTCAAACTGAGCCTTCTGCAAAACTTTAAGAACAGGATTTAAACTCCAAGGAGGAGTGCTAGATCTAAACACAGGCCTGATTCTAGCCAGAGCCTGAAAAAAAGACTGAACATCTGGAAGCTCAGCGAGTAAAATAGATTGGGCCGAAATCTGTCCCTTAAGGGAGCTAGCAGAAAGGTCCTTCTCCAGACCATCCTGGAGAAAAGAAAGAATCCTGGAAACCCTAACCTTATGCCAGGGGAATCCACGCTCTTCACACCAGAATAAGTAGGTCCTCCACACCTTATGATAAATGCGACGAGTAACCAGCTTACGAGCTTGAATGAGAGTATCAATGACTCTCTCAGAGAAACCTCTCTTGGCTAGGACTAAGCGTTCAATCTCCACGCAGTCAGCCTCAGAGAATCTAGATTTTGATGACAACATCCCCACTAGATCCGCGAACCACATCCTTCGTGGCCATAATGGAGCAATCAGTATCACTGATGCTCGCTCCTGCTTGATGCGGGCCACTACTCGAGGAAGGAGAGGTAATGGAGGAAAAAGGTATATTAGACTGAACATCCAAGGCACCACTAATGCATCTATTAGATCCGCCTGAGGATCCCTAGATCTCGACCCTTACCTAGGTAGCTTGGTATTGAGACGGGACGCCATGAGATCTATCTCCGGGGTCCCCCAACTGCTGCATATCTCCGCAAACACCTCGGGATGGAGAGTCCATTCCCCCAGATGAAAGGATTGTCTGCTAAGAAAATCTGCTTCCCAGTTGTCCACACCCAGAATGTGGATCGCTGACAGCAAACAGTTGTTGGCCTCCCCCCACTCCAGAATCCGAGATACCTCCCTCATTGCTAGGGAGCTCCTCGTTCCTCCCTGGTGGTTGATGTAAGACACTGAGATGATATTGTCTAATTGGAATCTGATAAACTGGGACGAACCCAGACGGGGCCAAGCCTTTAGAGCATTGAAGATTGCTAGAAGTTCCAGAATATTGATTGAAAGAGAGCTTTCCTCCCGAGACCAAAGGCCCTGGGCCTTCTTGGCTCCTCAAACCGGGAACCAGGACAATAACGCCAAAGGAGGACAGATCCCGAACGCACCCCAGAAAGGCATCCCTCTTCTCTGGTTTTGATAAAAGATTTGAGAGAAGGAATCCGCCCTTGGGTGAAAGAGACTTGAACCCAATTCTGTAACCCTGAGCAATGACCTGCAGGACACAAGGATCCTGCACATCCCTGAACCAAGCTTCTGAGAAGAGCGAAAGTCTGCCCCCTACCTGATCCTTAGACAGACCGGGGGCGAACCCTTCATACTGATTTAGTCTCAGCGGGCTTCTTGCTCTGCTTGGACTTATTCCAGGACTGAGCCGGCTTCCAAGTCTTAGGTTGCTTGGTCTTAGCGGAGGATTGCTGGCGCTGGGATTTATCAGAACGAAAGGAACGGAAATTATTAGATTGTCCCTTAGATCTGTTCTTTTTATCTTGCGGTAGGAAGGCACCCTTGCCCCCTTTAACCATGGAAATAATGGAGTCCAGGCTTGGACCAAACTAAATCTTACCCTTGAATGGAAGGGAAAGTAGTCTGGACTTGGAAGTAAAGTCTGCAGACCAGGACTTCAGCCTCAGAGCCGGCGGGCCTGAACAGAAAACCCAGCAGTCTTCGCATTTAAATGAATAATTTGCATATTTGCATAAAAAATAAAATAATTAGCGACCCTTAAAGCCTTAATTCTATCAAGAATAATATTGAGGGGACCTTCCACCTTGATCAATACCGATAAGGAGTCACACCAGTAGCTAACCGCTCCCGCAACCGTGGCTATCCCGAATTTTGAAACAGAGCTTCCATCTTTTTATCAATGGGCTCTTTGAACGATGAACTATCCTCCAGTGGGATAGTAGTGCGCTTTGCAAGCATGGAGACAGCGCCATCCACCTTAGGGAAAGAACCCCACAACTCCAATTGATAGCCTGGGACCGGGAACAGTTTCTTAAAGGCAGAAGAAGGGGTGAAGGAAGAACCAATCCTCTCCCACTCGTTCTTAATAATTTTTTTAATGTCTTCATAAACTCTATCCAGTTTAGGAATCAAAGGTTCTTCAGGCAGTTTGGCCTCTGGAACCTCTAAGGTAGCCAGAACTTCCTTAAAAGAAAGCGCAAGTGCTCCATCCTAAATGTAAAATCTGGTTCCTCTGCAATCAGAGGCTTAGAGGCAGCCGATTCAGACCCAGAAAGTTCACATTCTGAAGTATCATAAAGAACTTCATCATCAGATAACCATCTATCAGCTATAGTCAATAAACTAGGTGATGACCCCCTGGGAAGGATAGCAATATTTGACCTTTCACTTGCGCTTAGCAGGGCGAGGTAAAGCACTAACGGCCGCAGACACCGCCGTTTGTAACTGTGCAGTGAGGTCTGAAGGTAAAAGGCCTCCTCCAGGTGGAGGATCAGCCGTTCTATGGGAAACTGAATGTGTATTAGGAGATTAAATCAGGGTGCGCACCTCACGGGACAGGGATCCCTCAGAGGTGGAAGGCTCAGTGATATCAAACATGTTAACCTTTTTTGACATAATCACTTTTTCTAGGCATGTGGAACATAATTGAGAGGGTGGGTATACCTCTGCCTCCTCACAATATAAACAGGCATAAGTCTTAGGTATGGAGGGAGTACCCTCTAAAACGTCAGAGTCCTCCATAGCTATGAGCTATGTCGTAATATAACAATAACGAACGTTATATAAAATATAAAAATGGCACCTTTATACCCCCAATGGCTGGGGCACTCACCACCTCTTATGACCCAGGCACACAGAGTAAACTGCTTCTTTCCAATAACCAGCACGGTCAGAGAGTAGGAAGTGAAACTATGACCACACCCGGTCACATGGAGCGCAACCTAGGACCGCCTCCGCTAAGGAAAAGCGCGCCAAGCTTGAAAAGCTACACAGCTCTAAAGTGAAAGTAACATGTATGTTTCCAACCTCAGCCTATGAGCCCCAGAAAACATCTCACACATAACGCAGTATAAATCAAATTTATGAGATTAATCCCCACTATTCAATAATCTCCCCTCAGGAGATATACAGATAAAAGGAGCCACACTGTGACTTTGTCTTCTAGCGTTACCATACATGTAAAAAATGAAACGATCTTACCGGAATCTATGCTGTGGAACAGAAACACAGCCTCTCAAGTGTGACAGTTTTGTAGCATCGCTCCTGGCATGGACTTGAGTGATGAAAGCAGGCAGTGAAACTTGTCAACACTGATTGCTTAGGAGCTGTTAATATGAGTCTGGATGGTTTTGCATCTCCAGACCCTAACTTTTGTCAATTCTCTCACTGAGAGGCTGACAAGACTTCTTAAAACTCCAGTCTCATTTCAAAGGGTAGATACCCTTCATAAGGAACTACTCCGTATCTTCTGACACTTCTCTGCCAACCTCCTGTTACGAAAGGCACAGAATGACTGGGATATGAGGGAAGTGGGGGAGGTATCTAAACCTTTGGCTGGGGTGTGTTTGCCTCCTCCTGGTGGCCAGGTTCTGTATTCCCACAAGTAAGGAATGAAGCTGTGGAATCTCCTCATATTAAGAAGGAAATTCATATTTTACAGTCCTATTTTCTTTATAAATATAAAAAGTACATTATGCTCGGGGGCGTGTCTGCACAGCAATCTAAAGCGGTTGCACTTTATAGGGCTCCGGCTGATTCTCTCATAATCCGCCGTATAAAAGGAGACAAATAACAGCAAATTAAGATAAATAACCATCTGAGGCATCACAATATACAGTGAGGTCTAATATATTATATTCACCGCTGTGTGCGTGAAACCGGAGCTCAGAAACAGACATAAAGGACCTGGCGTGGCGGCACATAACAGGTGGTGCTTCCCCCTCAGCAAGCCGAGGTACTTTGCCTTAATCAGACATCATCATCTCTAATATCAATCTCCTAACGGAAGAGGGAAGATTATCACTGTAACATAACTATGGCATACCGATACGCTACAACTGATATTAAAATGGCGGATGAAACAGATCCATGTGGAATCATTAGCACATAATGGCAAAGACTTGAGACAATATTTCAGCGTCTCATAGACAAGGCTCCTATGGACTTTCTAATGAACCGCTACCCAGCGGAAGGCAAAATTCAAACCAACTCTACCTATACACCGAAGGCAGACATTCCTAAGCTGTGCAACCAAAGGAAATGGCCTAGACACATGGAAACAGTGTATGTAGTAGAGCAGAGACTGCAACATATTAAAGTGTCACCTAACAGCCCACAGACAGCAGACATAAAAGAGGCAAGCACTCTGATCTCAAAACCAATGGCCAGCACTCACGGCACAACAGAGAAAAGATATTCGGGGGGATATAAGGGGGTTAGTGGTGGACCCTCGGAATAACAATCGAAAATCAGGTACTCTCTTCACCCGCACCCTTGACCCTGACGGTCACAAAACATGATACGGGCCACCAAACAGAAGCCTATAATAACAAGCACAGCAAAATGCAACAGGCGACTATTGTTGAAGAGACATTGAGAGCAGCAAAACCGACCCTAATATATAGAGAAAAACATTTGCAGCTGGACTCTATTGTTTTTACAGAAATCCTGTTGTCTCTACAATCTAAAGCATGGGGATGAAATACCACTTATATGATGAGAAAGTTCAGTAAAGTCACTGAAATGTTATGCCATATAATGGTTTACTATCTTCTACAGTTTAACAAGTTAATTGTTTCAGGTTCGGATTTGATTGTTCCTCATTCTTAACACTGTACTAAAACCATAGCCTTCACTAAGTAACACTAGACTTCAAACGCCTTTAAGGGTTTTCTAAAAATAAAAACAGAACTATAAAAGTTTTCCTTATAAAGTTAATGTAAGGGGTACTGATAATCCTACTAAGTCCTTATATATGTTTTCTAGTGCCTGGCGGGGGTTGGTGGGGGCCCTTGCAGGGACACTTAAAATAATATAGCCAGAATAAAGGCCTTCAAAATATTAAAAGCCACTACCCTATTACTAAGGATTGTTCACACTAACATCTCCCTTGTGGCCAGCGGCCGGTGCTACGAGAGGAAATAAACAAGGAAAGGTCATGCTTATCACAAGAATGAATATGTTCTGATAAAACTGCAGTATACTGCTTAAAATGGGGGTATAGCAAAGTCAAGCGGAATATAGAATTCTATATGGCACGAGCAGACATAGAGATATGCATTGATTAGGCAAACACTCTCAGATATCTTTTTACATTTACAATGTGTATATAACTAATCTATATTACCTTTCCTACATAACAAGATATGCACCCTTGCTAACAACAAAGACACAAAAGTGATCAGTAATTCTGATCCGCAGGGTTGGAATGGGAACAACTAAGTTAGAAGTTTAATTATACCAATTGATTTATACTATTATTCATGTTAAATAAATATTCCAAGGAGTAATATATTGTCAGGGTGTCCGGATTTGGCACTAGCATCTTAATAATTCAAGCAAAATTTATGTTTTAATACTCATTTTCTTACAGATGCTGTTTTGCTTTGTATGTTTTCTTTTATTATTATCTTATTTAACCCCTGGATGCAGATAAAGAACAGCTCAAAAATGTCCAAGAGTGACCTACATTGGCAAGGGGCAAGAAAACGAGGGCTATAACTGTTTAAAGGGACACTGAACCAAAAATGTTTCTTTTGTGATTCAGATAGAGCATGCAATTTTAAGCAACTTTCTAATTTACTCATATTATCAATTTTTCTTCATTCTCTTGTTATCTTTATATAAAAAAGAAGGCATCTAAACTTTTTTTCTTGGTTCAGTCTCTGGACAGCAGTTTTTGATTGGTGGATGAATGTATCCACCAATCAGCAAGGACAACCTAGGTTGTTCACCAAAAATGGGCTGGCATCTAAACTTACATTCTTGCATTTCAAATAAAGATTCCAAGAGAATGAAGAAAATTTGATAATAGGAGTTAATTAGAAAGTTGCTTAAAATGCTATGCTCTATCTGAATCACAAAAGAAAAAAATTGGGTACAGTGTCCCTTTAAGAACTTTTAAGAACAAATATGCTGTGAATATTTGATATCCTGTTTACTCATGTAGTAAATTGTCCTCAATAAAAATATATATAAAACAAAAAGTACATTATCCTGTAAGTGAAAAACATTGGAATGTTAAAGGGATTGGAAACTCAAAATTAAAACTTGCATGATTCAAATAGAGCATGTCATTTTAATTCACTTCTATTTTCAAATGTGCTTTGTTCTTTTGGTATCCCTTGTTGAAAAAGAATAAGCACGTATCCTACACTAGTGGGAGCTAGCTGCTGATTGGTGCCTGCACACATTTGTCTCTTGTGATTGGCTAACTAGATGAGTTCAGCCAGCTGCCAGAAGTGCAATGTTGTTTCTTCAGCAAAGGATAACAAGATAATGAAACAAATTTGATAATAGAAGTAGATTGGAAAGTTATTGAAAATTGTATGTTCTATCCAAATAACAAAATATAATTTTAGAGTTTACTCTCCCTTTAAATACAGTATGTACATTAAATATACAGTAAAACACATAAATATTTAAATACATATGTACACACATATATATAAGCCCTTTGCAGTAAAATACCTGAAAACCTAAGAAATAGTTTTTTATTCAATTATAATATTTAATAATATGTTTAACTGTGTATGTAATGTAAATATTTCACATTCCAATGTTCTTCCCATAAGGGAACATGTTAAATGTATTTTTAAATAGGTATATATATATATATATATATATATATATATATATATATATATATATATAAAATATATATATATATAAATACAGGCAGCTGGAGAGCACTCGCACTTCTTACGTCAACTTGCCAGGGTGCATGCAGGAGTTGAATATCAATGAACATATGGCAGCACTCACTGGTCATTTTAAATGTATATTTTTATTTGTGACGTTTCAGGAACCGTATCCCCTTCCTCAGACAGAGGAAGGGGATACGGTCCCCGAAATGTCACAAATAAAAATATACATTTAAAAGGACCAGTGAGTGCACTGCTGCCATATGTTCATTGATATATATATATATATATATCCAAGTTATAACACAAGCACTCACTGGACTTGATACAGGTGAAATAAAAAGTGTTTTATACCATATAAACCAGTGACGTTTTGGGGTGTTCACCCCTTCATCAGACCAACGTTGCTCTGATGAAGTGAGTGATTGTGTTATAACTTGGATATATGAACTTTCTATAGCACGCTGGCAGAATTGAAAGTTACTGTTCATGGGAGTGCACTTATTTCAGTGGATTATATATATATATATATATATATATATATATATAATGTATAGATATAAATTGTACCAACAATCCATCAAATATATCTATAGAAATATATATACATATATACATACATATATGTCTTTAGATATGTATATATCTTTATGTTAAAGCCCTTTACAGCCTTTTTTTTTTTTTTCAAACACCTGAGACCTCATATCTTTGAGCCCTTATAACTTTTAATCTAATTTTTTTTTTATAATTTTTATCAGATAGTGTTAATATAAGTATAACTGTACTTATAAGTGTATTTTTTATGTGTTTTATGCAACTTTTTTGTCTCGCGTAACAGTTCACCAGAGCTCTGAAGTTGATTGCACTCAAGCAAATGTATTTACATGCAACTCGTAATATGCACGCTATTACGATGCTTGCAAAGAGACACAAAATACCATTATCGCTCGCGTGCTACACTTAGAGTGCTGCTTGTAATAAGTAAAAAATATGTTTACCATAGCGGCTCTCATTACTTTATAGAAACTCAAGGGAGTTGTAAAAATTTGCTATTTTCAGAGGCAAGGAAAGTGGGAGGAAAAAAATAATAAAAGTAAAAGTTTTTTACTAAACATATTTAAACATTTTATATTACTATAACAAAGTGTTCCTTTAACTTGTTATTTATTTATTTATTTTATATTTGTGATATTTTGGAATAAAATACATCTGACATAATTATCCCAATAGTGAAACTTTAGATGTTTCTAAATAGTTATAATGTTTTATTAACAACTATTCCCTTGGCACCAGAGACTGGATTATAATACTCTGGGTATCATTTTGCCAAACAGTTTACAAGTTCAGACTGAGGATTTAATTACATTAAAACATAAGGAAACAGAGAACATCACTCCACTTACCAGAAAGAAAAGCAACTCCTTTCATCAAGAGATCAGCAATGTCTTTTGCACAGATGGGAACTGTTGCATCTATTAAACAAACAGTACAGTATTATTAGATCTGAAATGGAGAAACATTCGGGAGCTGCAGACAAATATAAATATTGAGAAAAGGAAAATAAACTGTTTTTCATCTTGCTAAGCTCTCTATATAAACCAAATGTAATATGGTGCGCTTGTGCACATCTGTGTCAGTATCATTTGCTTGTACCACAGCATGCAATTTGTGTGTTGTTCATGGACCTTAGTGATGAAGGAATGTGTGTAAAGAGTCTCCTTGTCTTTTATTGCTATACACTATTAATCTTATGCAAATCCAATAAAAGCTACATTACTGGAAATTAAAACAGTAATCCAGGCATAGCAGAAAGGGTCTCAGACTAGGATCCTGAGCTGTTTGTAACATTTGGAATTAACTGGCTAGATGTATTCAGTTTCATTGCTCAAAACTACTATGTATATTTATAGATAGATAGATAGATAGATAGATAGATAGATAGATAGATAGATAGATAGATAGATAGATGGAAAGCTCAAACCATTAAAAAAAAAGTGCTCCTGCAGCAGATCTGAAAGCAATGAACTCTTATCAACTGCTTGTGTAAGTACACTAGCCCTTTAAGTTACATTTCCCAGCATTTAACCCAACCCCAAACAGTGGTTTAAATTGTCTGGAGATGGGACGAAATGACTCAAAATCGTCACTTAAAGCTTAATAAATTATTACAATGGATTGTAAAAGGAAGTCCAAGCATTTGTACTATCCTACACACATGCCCATACACACACACTCACCCACAATTGCACTCTCTCACACGTATTCATGCATACATACACTCACGCACACTCATGCATACATACACATACACACTCACACACACACACTCATAAGCACCCCTATGCATACATACACACACGCAAACTCACTCACTCACACGTGCACACATACTCACACACACTCATGCATGCATACATACAACACATTCACGCACATACTCATGCATACACACATGCATACATACATACACACTCATGCATACATGCATATATACATACACACTCATGCATACATGCATACATATACACACTCATGCACACACCCAAACATACATACATACACACACACTATTGCACACACCTATGCATACACACACACTCATGCATACATACATAGATATACACACTCATGCAGACACCCATACATACACCCACCCATAAATACACACACACACTCACGCACATAAACACACACACTCACGTACATAGACACACACTCTCGCACACACCCATGCATACATACACACTCACTCACGCACAAATACATTCACACACATAGACACACTCTTGCACACACTCATGCATACATACACACTCACACACCCACCCATACATACATACACACACCCACACACTCACGCACATAAACACACACACACTCACGCACACACCCATGCATACACACACACATACATACACACACACACTCTTGCACACACCTATGCATACATACAAACACACACCCTCGTGCATAAATACATACATACACAATCACAAGGATGGCCAAACCCTGCCATGGAAAATTCATACCCTGTCCATGAACACCCACGCTCCACCCATCAGCGCCCAAAGCCTAACTCTGGCACGAAAAGCCCCTGGAATAAACATATACACATGATGTTCATTTCAACATGAAGCTGAAAATAAATTCCCTACAATGCCCACAAAAGTATTAATTTGAAAGCAAAACAATCTAGTTAAAATTAAACCTCGCCATGAAAATTCATGATTCGCGTATTTACTTTTATTTAATTGTCAAGTCATAGTTGATGCAACAGAGATCAAGAAGTAGCAGCTAACTGAATAATAGATTTACAAGCATAGACCATGGTAATGCTGAAGATGCTTATTATCTACCCAAATATATGTTTTTTGAATTACATAAATGACCTGCTTAAGGGGCAATACATTTTGCATTACATTTGCTAGAAATACTAGAAAAACATACACATGCATAAAAAATGC
The DNA here is from genome assembly GCF_027579735.1 of Bombina bombina. Taxonomy (NCBI): domain Eukaryota; kingdom Metazoa; phylum Chordata; class Amphibia; order Anura; family Bombinatoridae; genus Bombina; species Bombina bombina. Next base: position 730,073,306 of record NC_069499.1, read on the forward strand.
TCAATATCACAGTATTTCCGCAATTTAAAATGAGCATTTACAAATCAGCGCTGATTGCACCTTAAAAGGGAAAGTAAATCTTGAGATTTTTAAATAACATGTTAGTTATACATAATTAAACAAATTTACAATATATTTTCATTATTTACTTTTCTCCCTTTTCATGTAATTTAACTTTGAAATTAGAGCAATATCTAACTCTAAAACCTTGCAATGCCCCCCTGCTGACTTCTCAAGGCTTACCCTGCTACATACCTACCCCTAATTAGCTTTATCTTATAACAACTGCAAAACAATTCTCTTTATACTAACTTTAAACAGTAACAAGCCTTGTTGTCTGCAGACTAAAGCCCAGATTGGCTGGTCCAAATAAGGAAAATGGTGGGTGGAGTTTGGCTATTGAAAAATAATTGCAGTAAAAAGGATGTTAATTTATTTAAACAAATTAAAGGGACATGAAACCCCAAAATTTTCTTTTATAATTCACATAGAGAATACAATTTTAAACAACTTTCCTAATTTACTTATATTATTTAATTTGCTTCCTTCTCTTCGTATATCCTTTGCTGAAAGGTTTATCTAGGCAAGTGCAAGAGCAGCAGAGAACCTAGGTTATAGCTGTTGATTGGTGGCTGCATATATATATAAATTGTGATTGGCTCACCCATGTGTTCTTTTAGAAACCATTAGTGCATTGAGCTCCTTCAACAAATAATACCAAGAGAATCAAATAAATTATATAAAAGAAGTAAATTAGAAAGTTGTTTTAAATTGTATTCTCTAACTGAATCATGAAAGAATTGTTTTGGGTTTCATGTCCCTTTAAGACTTGGCTGATATTATTATTCTATATAGCAACACAACAGAAATGTCTTGTAATTACTGTATATAAAAAAGCCATAAGCAGATTATGAAATACTCTTATCTTTTTATGAAGAAATGTCCTTATCGCTCTATAAAGTAAACAGTAAAACATTTTTAATATCACACGGATTAAGGAATAAATATTTACACAGTTACGCTCAATATATTTAAACCTTTGTGCAGCTTTTGATCCATTCATAAATTCAAGTTTGTACAAAAAAACGTGTAGAAAAGAACAACCCTAGGCAGGTTATTGATAAAAAGGAAACAAAAGAAAAGTGATGTATTAACACACTGCAACAATATAACTGGTGATTCTATGCCACATATGCCATCCTATGTATGAGTGGACAATTAGAACACTACATGAAAGGGCATATTTTAAAGAGACATTTAACTCTTTGAGATTGAAAAATAAAATGTTTGGACAGACTTAAAACAGGCAAATCTGAGCTTTCAATAGCATACGCTGTCGGCATTTATCAGCCGCTAGCAGTGGGTGTCAATCAACCCGATCGTGCTGATTGTTGTCCGCCGCCTCAGAAGTAGCGGACGAGTTAAGGAACAGCAGTCTTAAGACCACTGCTTCTTATCTTACATACCCGGTGAGCCAGAAAGTATGAGGGAAGATAGCAGCATCCGCTGCTTTCTAAATCTACTCCTTAGACTGATATTCAAAGGATATATTCAAAGGATAGTAATTATACACTTAGCTCCTGAGCCTACCTAGATATGCTTTTTAACAAAGGATGCAGAGGAAACTAAGCAAATTATATAAAAGAAGTATTTTGGAAAGTTGTTTAAAATTTAAAGTTTTATCTAAATCATGAAGGAAAAATTGTGGTTTTTATGTCCCTTTTAAAAGCAATTTTTATTTATGTATTTATTGTAAAATCAGGATGAATAATGATTTGTTGTAAAAGTTTGTTGATATACTAAAAATAGCCCTCCTTTAGCTATAGTTTCTGTGTTCTCCACCATTAGTAAATATCAGCTTTGAAACACTCCTATCAGATTCACATAGGCACTTGCTGCATTCATTATTTAAAAGGTAAACAACTACATGGGTGGAGAGTTAGTAAATGACAGTTCTGCTTTTGCAATGCAAGTGATTGGCGTGTGTTTCCAACTGCTTTATGGTACAGCAAAAAATGTGTGAAATGCTTAGGGGTCCTGTAGTAAGATCAGGTGCTGGTAGATACGCAGATTGCTTCCCTCTCAAAATGGAAAAGGACAGTAAAAACATTTTATAAGCTAAACCTTAATGTGCAGTAGAACAGACTAGTGTGCTGATGAAATATTTTTAAAACCCTTTAAAGGAAGATACAAGTCATTTTCAATATCAGCTAGATTACGAGTTTTGAGCGCTATAGGGATTTTAACGACCGCCACAAAAGTGGCGTTATTGCACCTCCCTATAGCGCTGCTATTACAGGTTTTTAAAAAGCAGGGCTATGCGGGCGATATGGTTGCGTTGATCTCCATACCGCACCCAAATACAAGCGCTGCTTCGACGTGCTCATGCGCAATTTCCCCATAGACATCAATGGAGAGAACCAGCCAAAAAAAAAGCCTTACACCTGCGATCACGGAAAGAAAAGCTCCGTAACGCAGCCCCATTGATGTCTATGGGGAAAGAAAAAGTTACATTTAAACTAACACCCTAACATAAACCCCGAGTCTAAATACCCCTAATCTGCCATCCATAACATCGCCACCACCTAAATTACAGTTATTAACCCCTAATCTGTTGCCCCCAACATCGCTGCCCCCACCTACACTTATTAACCTCTAATCTGCCGCCCCTAACATCGCCGCCACCTACATTACAGTTATTAACCCCTAATCTGCTGCCCCCAACATCGCCGCCCCCTACCTACACTTATTAACCCCTAATCTGCCGCCCTAAATGTCATCGCCGCCACTATAATAAAGTTATTAACCCCTAAACCTCTGACCTCCAACATCACCTCCAATTTAGAAAATTGTATTTTAAGCATTTAATTTATTTTATTGTAATGTTAGTTTTTAGTGTAAGGCAGGTTAGGTTTTATTTTACAGGTAACTTTGTATTTATTTTAACTAGGTAGCTAGTAAATAGTTAATAACTAGTCTACCTAGTTAAAATAAATAAAAACTTACCTGTGAAATAAAAATAAAACCTAAGATAGATACAATATAACTATTAGTAATATTGTAGCTAGCTTAGGTTTTATTTTACAGGTAAGTATGTATTTAGTTTTAAATAGGAATTATTTAGGTAATAATTGTAAGGTTTATTTAGCTTTATTTTAATTATATTTAAATTTGGGCGTGTTAAGGTAAGGGTTAGGGTTAGATTTAGGCTTAGGGTTAGGTTTAGGGGTTAATATATTTATGTAGAGTTAGTGATGTGGGAGGTCAGAGGTTTAGGGGTTAATAATTTATTATAGTATATTTCGTTGTGGGAGACAGTCTGGGCAGATGGCAGATTAGGTTTATAATATTTAAATAGTCTTTGCGATGCGGGAGGGCGGTGGTTTAGGGGTTAATAGGTTTATTATAGTGGCGACGATGTCGGGGAGCTGCGGAATAGAGGTTAATAATTTTATTTTAGTGTTATGATGCGGGAGGTCCTCGGTTTAGGGGTTAATAGGTAGTTTATGGGTGTTAGTGTACTTTTTAACACTTTAGTTAAGAGTTTTATTGTACAGCTTTGTAATGTAAAACTCATAACTACTGAGTTTAGATGGAGGTATGAATCTTGCAGTTATAGAGTGTACCGCTCACTTTTTGGCCTCCCAGGTAAACTCGTAATACCGGCGCTATGGGAGTCCCATTGAAAAAGTGCGGTACTGACGTTGTGTCACGGCCTAAAAGGTGTGCGGTACACCTATACCGACAAGACTCGTAATAGCAGCGTTAGGGAAAAAAATGAGATTGTGCTCTGATCTAATCAATCACGGTCTGGAAAGATAAAGAGCCAATCTACTTGAAAATTGTTATTGTTTAAAAAGATAAATAATCCCTTTATTATCTATTCCCCAGTTTTGCATAACCAACACGGTTATATTAATAAATGATTAAAAACACAACAAAAAACGATAAAACAAGGTGCCCTTGGATACAGCTAGTTCACTTATAATAATGCTAGCAGTCCCTAGTAAAAAATGTATGAAAATAAATTAAAGGTAGAACAGGAACCACAAAAAGTAAACCTGTTTCCTAGGTGGTTTTCCAAACTAGACCCTATAGACCCTTAATCATGTCTGAGTATGTACACATAGATTTCTTGTATAATCATTATCATTCTCCACGAGAGTGAGCACAATGTTATCTATATGGCACACTTGAACTAGAACTGTCTGGCTGTAAAAAGATAATAAAAAGCATTGAGATAAGGGGTGGCCTGCAGAGGCTTATACACAGTCAAACTTAGAGGTTATAAAGTATATTAATATAACACACTGTCCTCATCTTGTCCACATCTTGAGGATATCTGAACTGGAGCACAGGTGAAATAACCAGCTGATTAAACCTACAGTAGTTATTTTATCTACTCTCATCCAGGGTAATCCTCAAAACGTGGCCTGTTGGGAAGGCCTGAGTACAGTTTGAAAACCAGTGATCTAACAATGCTGGTTATGCAAAGCTGAGGAATGGGTAGTAATGGAGTGCTCTATATTTTTATACACTAAACATTCAAGCAGACTGTCCCTTTAAAGAACCAGTTAAAGGGGTATGAATCCCAGTTTTTTTATTTAATAATTCAGGTAAAGCATGTGATTTTAAGTAACTTTTGAATTTACTTCTATTATCTAATTTATTTTGTTATCATTGTATTCTTTGTTGAAAAGGATACCTAGGTACGCTCAGGAGCTGCTGAATGGTAGCTGCACATATATGCCTTATGTTATTGGCTCACTAGGTGTTCATCTACTGCACTGGTTTTCAAACCAGTCCTCAGGCCTCCCTAATAAGTCCTGAACTGGAGCACAGGTAAAATAATCAGCTGATTAGTAAACTCGGTTATTTTGCCTACTCCCATCCAAGTGAGCCTGTTGGTTTGAAAATTAGTGGTCTAAAGCATTGCTGCTTTTTCAATAAATGATAAAAAGAGACTGAAGCAAAATAGATAACAGAAGTAAATTGCAAAGTTGTTTAACCCCTTAGTGACCAGACCGTTTTTCAATTTTCTTAACATTAAAGAGACAGTCAACACCAGAATTTTTGTTGTTTAAAAAGAAAGATAATCCCTTTATTACCCATTCCCCAGTTTTGCATAATCAACACTGTTATAGAAATATACTTTTTACCTCTGTGATTACCTTGTATCTAAGCCTCTGCAGACTGCCCCCTTATTTCAGTTCTTTTGACAGACATACATTTTAGTCAATCAGTGCTGCCTCCAGGGTAAATTCACGTGCATGAGCTCTATGTTATCTATATGAAACACATGAACTAATGGCCTCTAGTGGTCAAAATGCATTCAGATTAGAGGCAGTCTTCAATGTCTAAGAAATGAACATATGAACCTCCTAGAATTAGCTTTCAACTAAGAGAACAAAGCAAAATTGGTGATAAAAGTAAATTGAAAAGTTGTTTTAAAATTACATTCCCTATTTAAATCATGAAAGTTTTTTTGGATTTGACTGTCCCTTTAAGGACCCGGGCTGTTTTTACATTTCTGCAGTGTTTGTGTTTAGCTGTAATTTTTGCTCTTACTCATTTACTGTACCCACACATATTATATTCCGTTTTTCTCGCCATTAAATGGACTTTCTAAAGCTACCAATATTTTCATCATATCATATAATTTACTATAAAAAAATATAAAATATGATGATAAAATTGAAAAAAACTATTTTTTTCTAACTTTGACCCCGAAAATCTGTTAGACATCTACAAACACCGAAAAACACCCATGCTAAATAGTTTCTAAATTTTGTCCTGAGTTTAGAAATACCCAATGTTAACAGACTGGGCATTTCAGACTAAACTTTCCCAAAAGACCAGAGTGTTTGTAGCATTTTTGCTATCACTCCATTTAAACAGAAATAGAGCCTTTTTTTATATTTACAAAACTATATATATTTTTTTTTAGTAGACAACCCAAAGTATTGATTTAGGCCCATTTTGGTATATTTAATGCCACCATTTCACTGCCAAATGCGATCAAATAAAAAGAATCGTTAACTTTTTCACAAACTTTAGGTTTCTCACTGAAATGATTTACAAACAGCTTGTGCAATCATGGCACAAATGGTTGTAAATGCTTCTCTGGGATACCCTTTGTTCAGAAATAGCAGACATATATGGCTTTGACATTGCATTTTGGTAATTAGAAGGCTGCTAATTGCAGCTGCACACCACACTTGTTTTATTCCCAACAGTGAAGGGGTTAAGTAGGTAGCTTGTAGGGTTAATTTTAGCTTTAGTGTATAGATTACCCTCCAACCTGACACATCCCACCCCCTCATCCCTCTCAAACAGCTCTCTGCATTAGTTACTGAGCGGAGAGTATTGCACAATGCCTCAATATCGAGGCATCACTGCAATACCCTTGGAGCAGCTGGAAGCGATCTTTTTCCAGCGCTCATTTCGACTGAAGACGTGCTAGGTACGCCGCTAGGTACGCCCGCGGTCGTTAAGAGACTTTTTTGGAGGACATACCTAGCACGTCCTCGGTCGTTAAGGGGTTGAAATTGTATGTTCTATTTGAATCATTAAAGAACAAATATGTGGGTTCCATATCACTTTAAAAGAACAGTAAACACTTTGTTATAACAATATTTGTCTACAGTCTTCCAACAGATTAACATATCAGTAGAATCTGAACTATATTTGAACAGATTAATGCCTTGTAACTCCATTAGTTTTTTTAATGGTCAAATGCCACCCACCATTTGTGATTTGGAGGAGTTAATCTAGACTTGAGTTTATAGACAACAGGGCTTGCAGCTGTCATTGTGTTTTGCAAAAACTCCATAGTTTGGCATCAGCAGAAAAGATAAGATAATAAACTGTAAATTAGGGAACACTGTGTTGAGGGGTTAGGCTTGATAAAGCCTGTTGTGTTATCTTTCAGTTTTCAGGACTGGAAAATCCACAATTTTCACATTTAAATAACAATATATTGTAAAGTGTTTTGCTGTTCCTTTATGTTTCACCATATTTAAAAGGACAGTAAAGTATAAGAAACTGTTATGATTCTGGGTATGTACTTTTAAACAACTTTCCAATTTTCTTCTGTTATCTAATTGGTTTCATTCTCTTGGTATCCTTTATTAAAAACAAAAAAGCATACCTAGGTAGGCTGAGGCATCAATGCACTACTGGGAGGTAGCTGCAGATTGGTTGCTGCATATGTACGCCTTTTGTCATAGGCTCAGCCCATGTGTTCAGTTAGCTCCCAGTAGTGCATTACAGCTCCATCAATAAAGGATACCAAAGCATGAAGTAAATCAAATAATATACATATTTTGGAAAGTTGTTTATAATTGTATGCTCTTTCTGAATCATGAAAGAAAAATGTTGTGCTTCATGTAACTTTAACCCCTTAATGACAACTGACGTACCAGGTACGTCCTGCAAAAACTAGCAGTTAGTGACAATGGACGTACCTGGTACGTCAGTTGTTTAAGAGAGTGCTGGAAGCGATCGCAATTGCTTCCAGCAGCTCTCAGGGTATTGCAGTGATGCCTCGATATGGAGGCATCCTGCAATACCTTTTAACAAGCCTCCGATGCAGAGAGAGCCACTCTGTGGCCCTCTCTGCACCGGTATCAATGGTGCAGAGTGTTCCGGGGGGAAGCAAAGAGCCGGCAGCGTGCAGGCGCGCGCGTGCACGTGGGGCGCGCGCGCGCATATTAGCCACTGACACCAATGAAAAAATAAAAAGTTCAAAACATAAAAAAAAAAATATATATATATAAAAGGATCTGGGGGGGGTTGGGGGTATTGAGGGGGGGCTGCTACACTACAGAAAAGTTTATAAATATTTTTGGGGGCAAAATTTATAAATAATTTTGGGGGCAAATTGGGTACTGGCAGACAGCTGCCAGTACCCAAGATGGCGGCAATTAAGTAGCAGGGAGGGTTATAGAGCTGTTTGGTGGGGGATCACGGAGGTTGGGGGCTAAGGCAGGGCTCCATTACAGCAGAATACATTTTTTTTAAAAATAAAATAAAAAAAACTCCTTTTATTTAGTACTGGCAGACTTTCTGCCAGTACTTAAGATGGCGGGGACAATTGTGGGGTGGGGGAGGGAAGAGAGCTGTTTGGGAGGGATCAGGGGGTGGGATGTGTCAGGTGGGAGGCTGATCTCTACACTAAAACTAAAATTAACCCTGCCAGCGCCCTACAAGCTACCTAATTAACTCCTTCACTGCTGGGCATAATTCACGTGTTGTGCGCAGCAGCATTTAGCGGCCTTCTAATTAACAAAAAGCAACGCCAAAGCCATATATGTCTGCTATTTCTGAACAAAGGGGATCCCAGAGAAGCTTTTACAACCATTTGTGCCATAATTGCACAAACTGTTTGTAAATAATTTCAGTGAGAAACCTAAAATTGTGAAAAATTAAAGGTTTTTTTTATTTGCTCGCATTTGGCGGTGAAATGGTGGCATGAAATATACCAAAATTGGCCTAGATCAATACTTGGAGTTGTCTTCTACACTAAACTAAAGCTAAAATTAACCCTACAAGCTCCCTACATGCTCCCTAATTAACCCCTTCACTGCTGGGCATAAAACACGTGTGGTGCGCAGCGGCATTTAGCGGCCTTCTAATTACCAAAAAGCAACCCCAAAGCCATATAAGTCTGCTATTTCTGAACAAAGGCGATCCCAGAGAAGCATTTACAACCATTTGTGCCATAATTGCAGAAGCTGTTTGTAAATAATTTCAGTGGGAAACCTAAAGTTTGTGACAAAATGTGTGAAAAAGTGAACATTTTTTTTAATTTGATCGCATTTGGCGGTGAAATGGTGGCATGAAATATACCAAAATGGGCCTAGATCAATACTTTGGGATGTCTTCTAAAAAAAAATATATACATGTCAATGGATATTCAGGTATTCCTTACAGATATCAGTGTTCCAATGTAACTAGCGCTAATTTTGAAAAAAAAGTGGTTTGGAAATAGCGAAGTGCTACTTGTATTTATGGCCCTATAACTTACAAAAAAAGCAAAGAACATGTAAACATTGGGTATTTCTAAACTCAGGACAAAATTTAGAAACTATTTAGCATGGGTGTTTTTTAGTGGTTGTAGATGTGTAACAGATTTTGGGGGTCAAAGTTAGAAAAAGTGTGTTTTTTCCATTTTTTCCTCATATTTTATAAAAAAATTTATAGTAAATTATAAGATATAATGAAAATAATGGTATATTTAGAAAGTCCATTTAATGGCGAGAAAAACGGTATATAATATGTGTGGGTACAGTAAATGAGTAAGAGGAAAATTACAGCTGAACACAAACACCACAGAAATGTAAAAATAGCCATTGTCATTAAGGGTAAGAAAATTGAAAAATGGTCCGGTCATTAAGGGGTTAATGGGTTTGCTGAAGCATCTCTGGAGGGAGTGAAACAAGCGCTGTCCTCAGAAGTAGACAAAACAAACAAGGAATGTTCATTACAGTGCTGTTTTATATTCTTTACTCACACGTAAAATGTTTCTTGTTTTTCACAATAATCAGCACAGAAATGTATGTTTGTAAAATGTAACTTATATATTAATTTGTGAACATCTGAGATGCAACTCCACTATAGTAATAAGTCCTGATAAAAAAATAATAAAGGGAGACATAACTGTTAACTCTAATAGATGTTTAATGCATTGCTGTCACTCTGACATTGTAAAATTGAAACTTTAACAAACAAGTTTACAAAGCCTCTAAAACATAGGCACGTCGCCATCATTTACTGCCCGTGCACTGAGTATGTACATTTATGCGCCACTGGAAGCACTGAGACCTGGAGCACATTTTGTCTCATACAGCACTGAGGTACTTCACTGCCTTTGGAGCCCAAATAGATTTTCAAATTTAGATCATTACAGCTCATAATGGGGTACAGTAAGTTTAATTTGTATCCTCATGTTATGCATTACATAGAATGTCCCACACCAAATTAAAGCCAAGAAGCTGCTGAAGCTGTTTGTGGCAAACCTACGGCTGGAATTAGAGTTTGGCGGCCAAAGGGGTGCGTTAGCTACGCTGGCTTTTTTCCCCCCACACCTTTTAAATACCGCTGGTATTTAGAGTTCACAGAAGGGCTGGGTTTTCAGTGCGTTAGGCTCCAAAAAGGGAGCGTAGAGCATAATTTAACGCCACTGCAACTCTAAATTCCAGCAGTGCTTACGGACGCGGCCAGCTTAAAAAACGTGCTCGTGCACGATTCCCCCATAGAAAACAATGGGGCCATTTGAGCTGAAAAAAAACCAAACACCTGCAAAAAAGCAGCGTTCAGCTCCTAACGCAGCCCCATTGTTTTCTATGGGGAAACACTTCCTACGTCTGCACCTAACACCCTAACATGTACCCCGAGTCTAAACACCCCTAACCTTACACTTATTAACCCCTAATCTGCCGCCCCCGCTATCGCGGACCACTGCATATTATTATTAACCCCTAATCTGCCACTCTGTAAACCGCCGCTACCTACATTATCCCTGTGTACCCCTAATCTGCTGCCCCTAACACCGCCGACCCCTATATTATATTTATTAACCCCTAATCTGCCCCCCACAACGTCGCCTCCACCTGCCTATACTTATTAACCCCTAATCTGCCGAGCGGACCGCAGCGCTACTATAATAAAGTTATTAACCCCTAATCCGCCTCACTCCCGCCTCAATAACCCTATAATAAATAGTATTAACCCCTAATCTGCCCTCCCTAACATCGCCGACACCTAACTTCAATTATTAACCCCTAATCTGCCGACCGAATCTTGCCGCTACTGTAATAAATGTATTAACCCCTAAAGCTAAGTCTAACCCTAACACTAACACCCCCCTAAATTAAATATAATTTTTATCTAACGAAATAAATTAACTCTTATTAAATAAATTATTCCTATTTAAAGCTAAATACTTACCTGTAAAATAAACCCTAATATAGCTACAATATAAATTATAATTGATTGATTTGTGTAAACCAATATTGTCCTTAACTTATATATATATATTGTCTAGAGTTTTTTGTTGAAATATCTTCAGTCTAAGGAAGAATAATCATGGACTACAAATAACAGATTATGCCCACTTCCAAAATGGAGGACTAAATACCGGATATCCGGCTCAACGAACCAAAAGTATTCAAATAAGACTTTCAGACATGCGCACACCATTCCTTGAAAAAGCTCTTTTGCGAAACGTACGTCGGATACATTGTTCCTTGTTCTTTGGCGTCTTTCCAAGAATCTGCACACCAGTAAGAAGAGCAACATATACTGGACTCTTAAGGGGGAGGTTGTGTGGTTAAATTTCTGCACTCCTTACCACGGTCTCTAGTATTGTGTATAAGCTCAACGTGAGCAATTACTTGATTGTATTGCCGATCCTATTGTATTTGGTGGTCTTTGCAGCTTTTGTGGCGCTTTTTATATTTATATTTTAAATAAATCCTTTTTATTCAAAATCCTGTTCAAGCAACTGTTTACCCAACAGTATAACATTGGGTGTGCGCATAAACCTGAGCTTGGCTATAGCTCCATCTCATGTGAGTAAGCATTTGTACACACACTTTCTGCATTTGAAAAGGTTACAGAGTTACGCTATGTGGCATTTTTTCTTTCTTTTCATATGAGGATCAAAAGAAAATAGAAGCGTGAAGATTTTGGAAGAACACAAAAACATGAACTTTTATAAGTATTTAGGTTTTACACAAAAATATACTTTATGACCATTTTTTGTTCACTACTTTATCACATTTATTACACATTTTTTTATTTTTGTGATATCATGGTATTTGTTATCATAAATTATAATTATATTATAGCTATTCTAGGATTAATATTTATTTTACAGGCAACTTTGTATTTGTTTTAACCAGGTACAATAGCTATTAAATAGTTAATAACTATTTAATAGCTAAAATAGTTAAAATAATTACAAAATTACCTGTAAAATAAATCCTAACCTAAGTTACAATTAAACCTAACACTACACTATCAATAAATAAATTAAATACAATTCCTACAAATAAAAACAATTAAATAAACTAACTAAAGTACAAAAAATAAAAAAGAACTAAGTTACAAAAAATAAAAAAATATTTACAAACATTAGAAAAATATTACAACAATTTTAAACTAATTACACCTACTCTAAGCCCCCTAATAAAATAACAAAGCCCCCCAAAATAAAAAAATGCCCTACCCTATTCTAAATTTAAAAAGTTCAAAGCTCTTTTACCTTACCAGCCCTGAAAAGGGCCCTTTGCGGGGCATGCCCCAAAGAATTCAGCTCTTTTGCCTGTAAAAAAAAACATACAATACCCCCCCAATATTACAACCCACCACCCACATACCCCTAATCTAACCCAAATCCCCCTTAAATAAACCTAACACTAAGCCCCTGAAGATCTCCCTACCTTGTCTTCACCTCACCGGGTCCCGATCTGTCCAGAAGAGGGTCCGAAGTCTTGATCCAAGCCCAAGCGGGGGGCTGAAGAGTGACGTGCATCCTCGGGCTGAAGTCTGGATCCAAGCGGCGGCTGAAGAAATCCATCGTCGGGCTGAAGTCGGAAGTCCATCATCGGGATGAAGTCTTCTATCAAGCAGCATCTTCAATCTTCTTTCTTCCGGAGCGGAGCCATCTTCTTCCAAGCCGACGCGGAACATCCTCTTCAACCGACGCCTACTCGCCGAATGACGGTTCCTTTAAATGACATCATCCAAGATGGCGTCCCTTGAATTCCGATTGGCTGATAGGATTCTATCAGCCAATCGGAATTAAGGTAGGAATATTCTGATTGGCTGATGGAATCAGCCAATCAGATTCAAGTTCAATCCAATTGGCTGATCCAATCAGCCAATCAGATTGAGCTTGCATTCTATTGGCTGATCGGAACAGCCAATAGAATGCAAGCTCAATCTGATTGGCTGATCCAATCAGCCAATCGGATTGAACTTGAATCTGATTGGCTGATTCCATCAGCCAATCAGAATATTCCTACCTTAATTCCGATTGGCTGATAGAATCCTATCAGCCAATCGGAATTCGAGGGACGCCATCTTGGATGACGTCATTTAAAGGAACCGTCATTCGGCGAGTAGGCGTCGGTTGAAGAGGATGTTCCACGTCGGCTTGGAAGAAGATGGCTCCGCTCCGCTCAGGAAGAAAGAAGATTGAAGATGCTGCTTGATAGAAGACTTCATCCCGATGATGGACTTCCGACTTCAGCCCGATGATGGATTTCTTCAGCCGCCGCTTGGATCCAGACTTCAGCCTGAGGATGGACGTCACTCTTCAGCCCCCCGCTTGGGCTTGGATCAAGACTTCGGACCCTCTTCTGGACAGATCGGGACCCGGTGAGGTGAAGACAAGGTAGGGAGATCTTCAGGGGCTTAGTGTTAGGTTTATTTAAGGGGGGTTTGGGTTAGATTAGGGGTATGTGGGTGGTGGGTTGTAATGTTGGGGGGGGTATTGTATGTTTTTTTTTACAGGCAAAAGAGCTGAATTCTTTGGGGCATGCCCCGCAAAGGGCCCTTTTCAGGGCTGGTAAGGTAAAAGAGCTTTGAACTTTTTTAATTTAGAATAGGGTAGGGCATTTTTTTATTTTGGGGGGCTTTGTTATTTTATTAGGGGGCTTAGAGTAGGTGTAATTAGTTTAAAATTGTTGTAATATTTTTCTAATGTTTGTAAATATTTTTTTATTTTTTGTAACTTAGTTCTTTTTTATTTTTTGTACTTTAGTTAGTTTATTTAATTGTATTTATTTGTAGGAATTGTATTTAATTAATTTATTGATAGTGTAGTGTTAGGTTTAATTGTAGATAATTGTATGTATTTTATTTAATTAATTTATTGATAGTGTAGTGTTAGGTTTAATTGTAACTTAGGTCAGGATTTATTTTACAGGTAATTTTGTAACTATTTTAACTAGGTAACTATTAAATAGTTATTAACTATTTAATAGCTATTGTACCTGGTTAAAATAAATACAAAGTTGCCTGTAAAATAAATATTAATCCTAAAATAGCTACAATATAATTATAATTTATATTGTAGCTATATTAGGGTTTATTTTACAGGTAAGTATTTAGCTTTAAATAGGAATAATTTATTTAATAAGAGTTAATTTATTTCATTAGAATAAAATTATATTTAACTTAGGGGGGTGTTAGGGTTAGGGTTAGAATTAGCTTTAGGGGTTAAAAAATGTATTAGAGTAGCGGTGAGCTCCGATCGGCAGATTAGGGGTTAATACTTGAAGTTAGGTGTCGGCGATGTTAGGGAGGGCAGATTAGGGGTTAATACTATTTATTATAGGGTTATTGAGGCGGGAGTGAGGCGGATTAGGGGTTAATAACTTTATTATAGTAGCGCTGCGGTCCGCTCGGCAGATTAGGGGTTAATAAGTGTAGGCAGGTGGAGGCGACGGTGAGGGGGGCAGGTTAGGGGTTAATAAATATAATATAGGGGTCGGCGGTGTTAGGGGCAGCAGATTAGGGGTTCATAGGGATAACGTAGGTGGCAGCGGCGTGCGGTCGGCAGATTAGGGGTTAAAAAAATTTAATAGAGTGTCGGCGATGTGGGGGGACCTCGGTTTAGGGGTACATAGGTAGTTTATGGGTGTTAGTGTACTTTAGAGCACAGTAGTTAAGAGCTTTATAAACCAGCGTTAGCCCAGAAAGCTCTTAACTACTGACTTTTTTCTGCGTCTGGAGTTTTGTCGTTAGATTTCTAACGCTCACTTCAGCCACGACTCTAAATGCCGGCGTTAGAAAGATCCCATTGAAAAGATAGGATACGCAATTGACGTAAGGGGATCTGCGGTATGGAAAAGTCGCGGCTGGAAAGTGAGCGTTAGACCCTTTAATGACTGGCTCCAAATACCAGAGGGAGGTAAAAACCAGCGTTAGGAGCCTCTAACGCTGGTTTTGATGGCTACCGCCCAACTCTAAATCTAGGCCCTAGAAAGCTGAAAGAACTCTTATCAGGCCTAGGCAAACAAGGTATTTGCCTAGGGTGGCAGATTTGAGAGGGGCAGCACTTTTTGAGTCTCACTAAACCCACACATATACACACAGTACACTACACACACACACATATACACACAGTACACTACACACACACATATACACATATTGTACTACACACTCACATATACACATACTGTACTACACACACACATATACACATACTGTACTACACACTCCTGGCTGCACGCAACACTACACTTCAAACACACACATATACACATACTGTACTACACACTTACCGCACTACACACTCACTGCACTACACACACATATACACATACTGTACCACACACTCACGGCACTACACACTCACGTTAGACCCTCACCAAAAATATTATGTTGTCAAGTCTATTCAATAGCCTAGACGTTTTATGACATCAGGCTAAGATAAAACTTCCTGCTCCTCCATATAGGTCTGTGACAGGAAGCACAAATAAAGTGTAAAACATAAATAAAAGGCAAACCCCATTTAAATAGATGTGTAATGCACACTGCATTGCTTTCTTTTACGTAATAACAACTGCTCAGTGCATTTTTTTAATACAATCAAACTTACTGTTTAACCTTCG
Organism: Bombina bombina; assembly: GCF_027579735.1. NCBI lineage: Eukaryota > Metazoa > Chordata > Amphibia > Anura > Bombinatoridae > Bombina > Bombina bombina. The sequence goes on from NC_069499.1 coordinate 730,088,935, forward strand.
TTTATTGCACTATTGCTTGCATTTGACTATGTGTTTGACCCCTGTAAAGTCAGCACCAGAGCAGCAAAGCACTACTGGGAGCTAGCTGATCATCTGGTAAGCCAATGATAAGTTGCATATGTGCATAGCCACCAAACACAGTCTAGCTCCAAATAGTGCATTGCTGCTCATGAGCCTATATAGGTATCCTTTTCAAACAACAAATAGCAAAAGCAACAAAGTACATAGAAGTAAATTAAAAGAAAAAGTCTTTAAACCTAAGCAAATATTTTCTAGGAATTTGTTTAAACATGTTTAAATTCCATCTAGGAAACATTGTAATTAGCTTCCAGTCAACAATATCTAAACCATTACTTCCTGTGTGGAGAAAAAATAATCCAATTATACAGTCTAGAAATGACAAAAATGTAGGTAGTTGTTTTGTTAATGAGCTTAAAGAGGTTCCAAAATGGAATAAATACTTCTGTATCTTTAGAATTCCGCAGGTGGAGAATTTCATCAGACCGGAAAAATATGTTAAACAGAAACTGATTAGCTTGATCCAAACCACATTTACTTTATTATAACACCTACTGAAACGCTGTAGTATGTTCTATAAATTGTATGTAGGGTTCAAGTATAATAAATAGACCCACACAGAGACAGCGTGACAATGGTAAGGAATCTATTTTTTGTTTTTTATTTTACCTGACTGGCAGAAATATACATGGAAATTGTTGATTGCTACATCTTAAAAAAATCATATCTTTGTCAATTAGCAGATGTTCACTAAAATTAAACTTTAATGATTCAGATAGAGCATGTGATTTAAAACAACTTTCCAATTTGCTTTGTACTCTTTCTATCCTTTGTTGAAAGTAAAGCTAGATAGGTTGATAAGAGCTCAGGAGCATGCACGTGTCTTTAGAAGTCTATAGTGGTTTGCATCTATGCATAGCATTGCTATAAACAATGCTGCAAACACTGCTGCCAGATGGCTAAAGACACAAGTTCAATACTTAGATCGCTTTCATGAATCAGATACAGCATTTCATTTTTAAAAAAATAGATTTTCAATTAACTTCTATTATCGAATTTAGTGTGTTCTCTTGGTATCCTTTGTTAAAAAGTAATTCTAGATAGGCTTATACGAGTTCAGGAGCGTGCACATGTCTTTAGTACTCTATGGCACCACTGATTGCAACAATTTATAACACTACTACATAGAATGTTGCAAAACACTGCTGCTATAAAGCTAAAGGTATGAGCACTCTCCTGAGATCCTTTGAGCTTACCTAGACTCACTTTTCAACAAAGGATAACAAAATAATTTGATAAAGGAAGCAAATTGCAAAGTTGTTTAAATTTGCATGTTCTAGCTAAACCATAAAAGTTTAACAACAAATACCAAGAAAACTAAGAAAAAAAATTCTAACAGAAGTAAAGTTGTACAAAATGTCATGCTCTATCCAATCCATTGAGGTTTAATTTTGCCTTTACTGTCCCTTTAAACATATTAGTAAAACTATGTAACTATTATCTAACCTATAGATTGTAAGCTCTTTGGAACAGGGTATTCTACTTTTTAATATTAAAAGGTCGAAATGTGACTACCCCAAACTATGGCAAAAAAAATAAAAAATACTGCACCAATCTATAAAAAATGTGGCATGCAGATAGATTTTATTTTATCGTAGGCTTTTTTCTTTGGTAAAATAAAAGAGGAATTAATTCATAAGCTATAAACACTTTAAGGGACATGGAACACAAATCTTTTTCTTTCATGATTCAGATAGAGAATACCATTATAAACAACTTTCCTTTTTACTTCTATTATCTAATTTGCTTCATTCTTTAGATATCCTTTGTTGAAGAAATAGCAATGCATATGGGTGAGCCAATCCCATGAGGCATCTATGTGCAGCCAACAATCAGCAGATACTGAACCTATTTACATATATTTTTTAACAAAGAATATCAAGACAATGAAGCAAATTAGATAATTGAAGTAAATTGGAAAGTTGTTTAACATTGCATGCCCTTTCTAAATCATGAAAGAGAAAGTGACCCTTTAAAGCTGCCTTAGTTTGCACATGCACAGTAGAAAACAAAGCTGAGAAAATAAAGACATGCTCTGGTGTGTTTTTCCATTGCTCCCCTCAGCCAAGATTGCAGCAACTTGGATCCATAAAGTATGTAAAGATTGAAAATGTTCATGCTTCCTGTCCCCTATGGAGTTCTAACAGACAACTTGTTTGCACTTTAATCCCCTGTAATTCTGTATAAACATTATATTTAACCATGAATCTGTCAATCCTGGGTCACTCAACATGCCAGCCTCAGATGAACCCTATGTTCAATCCAAACATCCTTAGGTTTTCCTTAAAATTATCCAGAGGCTGGGACCGACTTACCATTACTGGTTCTACTAAGAAATGAATAGTTGCCAACATTTAAATAAAAAATGCAGACACACTTTTACAGTAAAGTATGTAGAAGGCAGGATATTGACCACACACACTGATTGTTTTATGGTTCCATTGCTCTGCTGCTCCAAAATACCCAATGTACACAATATGCACAGGATACTAAATTGTGTATTAGTCAATGTAAATCTGTTAACTACAGTAGATTCATCAGATAAGATATATTATTATATCATTATATTATACTGATTTTTTCTCAGTTGGCACGCTGTCATAGGTCAGGAAAGTGCATGATCACAAGCAGAAACTATGGGCAAGACTACGAGAGGAGAGCTAACAGTTACGTGCAAGCGATAAAGGGTTTATCGCGGGTGTTTGCGCACGTCAGATTTTTTGCTCGTATTACAAGTCGAAAGTAAATGCAATCGCTTGAGCCCAATTGAAGTTAACTCACATCACAAAACAAACAAGTGTCACAAAACATATAAAAAATACTTTATAAAGTACAGTTACCCTCATTATAACACCGTCTAGCAAACATTATTAAAAAAAAATTGCACAAAAAAAGTTATAAGGGCTCAAAGATATTGGAATGTGAAATATTCATATTTTCCTTTCAGGTTAGCGCATGTGAGAATATGCGATTGTGTTTGCGTGCAGGTAGGGTGTTAGGGTCTGTTCCACTTTTTTTGCTCCATTGATCTCTATGGCAAATATTATCCTATGTACGATATTCTAAGTTAGGCTTTTTACACGCGTCAGGTTAGCGCACGAGCAATAGCTTATTTACTTTCAACTTGTAATACGAGCGCAACCCGACTCTAACAAAAAGCTTACTTCTAGTGCAAGTTAACGCTCTAGCGGGAGTGATAAATGGCGCTCCACTTGTAATCTGGCCCATATGTGTCTTTCTTTTAACTATAATAATAATCTCAGAAGCTTTGAGAAATATAGAAATGTTTTATATTTGCTAAAACATCATCTTAATTGTCTTTTTTTTTTTTTGTAAATAAGTTTATTTACATTGATAATCTTAACAATTGCACAGATAAATGAAATAGCCATTTTTAAAACTTTCCAGTATGTGAAACGCGAGTAAAAACTGTGTCAAACTATGGAAAAATAGAAGGAAGTATTGTTTTTCTCTCACTATACTTAATCATTTTAGTCATGACAAAGATGCAGGTGTTGTCTATTGTCCGGAGAAGCCTGAGAGATATTTCCACAAGCTATATAAAAAAAAATACTTAATAAAACAATGACTCCATGACTGTCCTCTTGTTGTACCCAATTATACATTCAACAGTTCATATTTCTTCTCAAATTATGGATACCATTAAGCATAATGAGATTTGAGACACCACAAAAGCTAAATAAAATATTGATGAATGAAAACCTCATTGTCCTGGTTTTGTAAACAGAATATCCGCATTATCACATCATTCCAAAAAAAAAAAGTGTCAAAACAGGAACATCCATAGAGTTTGTTTTAGAAAAGAAACAATATACCCATGGAAAAAGCTTAAATGGACATTAAAGGGACAGTCTACACCAGAATTGTTATTGTTTTAAAAGATAGATAATCCCTTGTTTACCCATTACCTAGTTTTGCATAACCAACATAGTTATTTTTATATATTTTTTACCTCTGTGATTATCTTGTATCTAAGCCTCTGCAGACTGCCCCTTTATTTGTTCTTTTGACAGACTTGCAGTTTAGCCAATCAGTGATGGCTCCCAGGTAACTTCACGTGCACGAGCACAGTGTTATCTATATGAAAAACATGATATAACACCCTCTAGTGGTGAAAAACCTGTTAAAATGCATTCTTAAGAGGCGGCCTTCAAGGTCTAAGAAATTAGCATATGAACCTCATAAGTTAAGCTTTCAACTAAGAATACCAAGAGAACAAAGAAAAATTGGTGATAAAAGTAAATTGGAAAACTGTTTAAAATTACATTCCCTATCTGAATCATGAAAGTTTTTTTTTGGACTAGACTGTCCCTTTAAAGTCACTTTTTTTCTTCATCTAAAGGTGAATATTTTTAATGATGTTTATGTTCGGAATATATCTACTTTTTATTTTTAAACTCTGAGCATTAATATAAATATAGGAGTTGTCCTTATCAGCCAGTGAGATTTTTGTCCTTAGAAAAATATTTACTTTCAGTTTTAATATACGTTTAAACAGCTGTAACTTCATTTCATGAATAACAATAACATGCTCAATTGCTTCTCTGTTGCATAATTATTATATTTTTTGTTTGTTTGTTGTACCCTGAGAATCACAGGGAAAACTAGTTTACAAGGAATCACTTGGAGGTTGAGGCCATTCTAGTGATTGTGTTTATTGACTGTTTCTTAGACCCCAATAAGCCTTTTTTATATATACTGGAACGATCACAATGCAATCAATAACACCATTTTCATATTGGAAAAATATTGGATAAGAAATCAGTAAAGTCACCCAAATGATACATAAACAGCATCAAATTCTGCAATCTCAATCCACCAAAAATAAGATAAATGATAATGCCCACCAATCTGCCCAAAAAACAAGATGGAGCTGCCCTTACCAACAACTGAGATGGCCCTCAATGATAATAATCGAATTGTGCCAAATAACAAAAGATAATAAACGTATCATCACCATCAATTAAAAACTCATATCTACAAGATATCAGCAGTGGCAATTTTTTTATAGTGTGCAACAATATTGCATATTGGTTATGTTGTCGGTTTGTGATTTGCTGAGGAATTCATACGCAAGTGAAGTAATGTAAAAAGAGTGCAAATCAGCCATTTTGGGTTTGGATATTTGTGTTTTTGGGGCATATTTAACAATGTGCGAGCGGACACGATACGAAGTAGCGTATCATGTCCGCTGCACATCGATAAATGCTGACAGCGTATCATTGCACCAGCAGTTCTTGTGAACTACTGGTGCAATGCTGCCCCCTGCAGATTTGGGTGTCAATCAACCCGATCGAATTCGATCGGGTTGATTTCTGTCCGCCGCCTTTAGAGCAGGCGGACACGTTATAGAGGTCTTGAAAAATATGCCCCTTTGTGTCTTTTTTTATCGTACACCAATTTTTTGGGGGTGATCAAAAGTCATTATTGGTCATTAACAATGGCATTATGGGGAAATGGAAAACAAATATTGCACTAATGGCAGGAAGCTGAACACATCTATTTAGCCAATCACAAGAGACAAATGTGTGCAGGCACCAATTAGCAGCTCCCACTGGTGTATGATATGTGCATATTCTTTTTCAACAAGGGATACTAAGAGAACGAAGCACATTTGAAAATAGAAGTGAATTTAAAAGTGTCTTAAAATTAAATGTTCTATCTGAATCATGCAAGTTTAATTTTGACTTTCCTATACCTTTAATGGAAACAGCACCACTGAATTTAAAATGTATCTAAATTACAGTGGTAGTGTTGCAATTCTGTGTTTTTGGTTTGCTTGATTGGGGTGTGCATATACTTGTTTGCACTTTTTGAACAATGTAACACAATATTTGCAACAGACATATCTTTACAGAAATTTAGCAGAAACAGAGCATACAATTTTGCCCTCACAATTTAGCAAAATCTGTTTACTATCAAGAGTGAACAAAAATGTTTTTGATTGGATCAACACAATTTAGGGCTAGATTAGAAGTGGAGCACTATTTATTGCTCCCGCTCGTGTTTTAACTCTCCTAGACTTCTGATTTTTTGTGCTTGTCAGGTAGCGCGCATGTTACAAGTTGAAAGTAAAAGGTTTTTCGTTTGCGTGCTAACACAATGTATGCAAAAAGCTGAAGTCCAAATATCGCAACTGCATTAACGTATTCCCTCTTAGACTTTAATGGAGTGTGAAAAGTAGAAACAAAAAACACCCTTACTCGCTCGCAAAACCGACAAAAGGCCAACAATCAGCAACTAGCTCCCAGTAGTGCATCGCTGCTCCTGAGTCTACCTAGAAATGCTTTCAGCAAAGGATACCAAAAGAACAAAGCAAATTTGATAATCAAAATAATTTGAAAAGTCTCTTACAAGTGCAGGCTCTATCTGAAGCACAAGAGGTCAAAAAGAGAGTATTTAAAATTAATTAACATTTAGCCAATAGATCTATTGAAATTGTGATCAGCAAGTGTGGAATTAATCCAATGATCACAATCATAAAATATTTTTACTGTTAATTCCCCTCAAACTAGAACATTTTTACCTCCTAAAAACAACATGAACTTTTTATTTCTCTGTTAATCTCCAAATTTGTAATGACATACAAAACTGTGATTTAAGTGGTTTAGTGATAACAACATCCTGCATTTTAATTGACCCCTTTTAATCATTTGAAATGATGCTAGTAGGTGAGGTGTGCAATTAATCTGTTGTTCTCCAAAACCATAGGGATATGAATGTATTTCTTTTTAAGGGATTTCAACAGGGGCAATATCAATCAGGATGCTGCAAAGTGATGACCCACAAAGAACAACCTACTGAGATGGAGTTAATTCCTGGATGAGCACTTCTCTTTCTGTAAGTATGTGTATTATGACCCTGGGGAAAGTCTCTAAAGGTTGATGGGGGAAACCAAACAAAGACAAACTCCCTGCACAATGGGCATAGAGGAGTATGGCTGCACCTCAGTGACGAAGCCTACAGAAGGCTAAAACAATCATCTGGGGCATTACCTGATATTTCAGGGCTTTACAGGTGGGATCAGATTGATAAACTTTAGGAAAGTTCTCTGTGAAAGGCACAATGGGGCTAAAAGAGGCTGCTCCTAGGTGGTAACTCACCATAGAACAAGCTACCGAGCTGTTGTTCCTTCCTGGTTAAGAGCTAAGTAAAGAATGGCACTGTAAATGTGTTATTAAAGGGACAGTACACTGTAAAATTGTTTTTCCATAAATGTATTTTAAATGACTTGTTATACCAACTGCAGGGTATAAAATATTTGAGAAATTGCATTTTCGGGTTTATTTGTGTATCTGAAGTAGCTGGTTTTGTGCTTTGAAACCACAGCCTATTACAATGGGTTGAGCTTCAGGTAATATCATATCTCATTATGTTATCACTTTGTGTACACACACTTGCTTCCTTATCTTATATTTGTCTGGAACACCAAAGCTCAATACATAGAGAGAACAATGGAAAATTATAATTTTATTACTTAACTATCATGCCCCCCACTGAGGGTGTAATCTGTTCTGTTGGCTGTGTTTACTTAGGCTTGTCTATAGCGTATACGCCAGTATCAAAACTTTCAGTATAGGTTGGGAAACCACAAGCTAAATCAGCTATTTCAAATGCTGAAATATGAGTAAAGGAGCTACTTGCAACCAATTTAATACACTCTAGCAGGTAAAAAGGATCATTGGGAATAATTTAAAGGGGATAAAGTTTTTGGGTGAACTGTCCCTTTAAGTATAGAGAATTTGGATTGTGATCAGCCAAACAGGACTGGCCAAATAGTATAGAGCCATTTTTCACCAAGCCAATAATGAAAAAGTGCTACCAATAAACAATGAAAATAGCTAATTGTGATTGTCATTAACATGCTGATAATGATCAATCAATAGACTGTGATCAACCCTTAGTTGACAAGCTATTGTACTATAAATTTATCTCTCCAGCAATGTGTTCCCAATTATCCATTTTACCCACTGGAGTGTTTTGTTTGTAGTACCAGACTTTGCCTGTTGAAACCACCACCAAGTAAAAATATAAATACTGTAGTATTCTCTACAGAAAAGCTATGTAAACAAAAGGCAGAAGTAGAAATCATCCAGTGGGGTGGGAAAGGTGGTTAATTAAACTTTTCAATGACTTTCTCTAAATACTGGTCTTTATGCATGCATAGAGAGATAAGATAAAGAAGCCTTTGTAGGCTCAACCTATCTAAATGGCATACCTCCCAACTTCCCGGAATTGTCAGGGTTTGGAAGGTATGTGCCACTTCTGGCCTGTAGCCCCTCTGTGTCCTGTCCACACATGTCTACAGACTGCCAGGGCCCTAACCCCATTCTAGCACATGATCCCACCCCTCCCATACACAGCCCACCCACAAATTACTGGTGAGCTATTGCCTACAGGCTTTTAACCTACTACAACCCGGATATCATCCAGTAGATGTTGGAAGGTATGGAATCAGCATTTTCTAGAGGACAATGGATTGTGGTTTTGATGAACATAAACAGCCTTTTGGAAACACATTAAGTGGAAACCAATGGTACATAACAATGTCCCTTTAAAAAAATAAAACCAATAAATTGCATGTGTTTGTGTTTGTTTGTTTTCGTGTTTATTTTTTGTTTTAAGCTGCTGAACTTGTAAAGCAAGAAGGCATACACATATACATACTAATCTGCAATTGCTGTTATTTATTCTACTTTCTTGAAATTTATTTTGTAGGTGTATCCTCAATTTAGGTTTAATTATTTACACGTCTAATGTCAGTTAATATATAGACCAATGTCATAAAAATGGCTTTACAAAGTGTTCCAAAAGCTACAGTTGCCTACATGCTTAGCAAATGTAGTCAGAAATCATGCCAAGAGCATTATAATAGAAGATATAGCCCCCTATTAAATCTAAAATCACTATCTGGTATGAACTAGGGGTGGGCAGTAAAAGCAAATAAAATTAAAAAAAAAGATGGCTTTAGAAAACTCTAGAAAATACAACTACCTCTATGTAAGTGGTAACACCAGGGGCAAAACTACAAGGGGTGCAGAGGACACAATTGCAACTGGGCCCAGCTTTTATAATAAAAAACGTGACCTGCCACTGCCTGCACTGATATCATGTGAGTGTGACATGATGTTTCACTAGTGTCTCTGACTACAGGGGTTAGTGTTTCTATTTTACCCATTGGTGTTTGTGTGTGTGTGTGTGTGTGTGTGTGTGTATGTAAGTGACTGTGTGTGTATTTATGCATGTATGTGTATGTATGTATGTATGTGACTGTGTGTGTATTTATTTATGCATGTATGTGTGTGTGTATGTGACTGTGTGTGTATTTATGCATGTATGTGTGTGTGTGTGTGTGTGTGTGTGTATGTATGTGACTGTGTGTGTATTTATGCATGTATGTGTGTGTCTGTATGTTTGTGGAACCAGCAAATTACAGACCTTGTTACTACAGAATGGGGGGCAGGGGGTAAACAGTGTCAGTCTATACAGTACCACTATATACAGTACGGGGGGGGGCTGGACCATGTCACAGACTACTGTGGTCACTTTATAAAGTACTGCGGTGGGTAGGGTCAGGCCAGCCATCTCACCGGCAGATTACACACGGTGTCACTAACTCACTATATACAGTACTGGTGGGTTAAACAGTGTCACTATATACAGTAATAGGGGGTCAGACCATCTCACAGACTGTGGGCACAGGGTACCTCCTTTTGCAGACATGTAATCTGATTCACATTTTTTTCTGCGTTAAATGTAAAAAAAAAGATATGTATCAAATTCACTTTTTTTTGGGGGGGGGGCTTCTTAGATTCTTGCACCTGGGCCCTGTGGTTTCTAGTTACGCCTCTGGGTAACACTTATTATATCTTTTTGATATGCTTATTTTTATTTTTAGAGATGCATTAAAGAAATCAAAGATTAAAGAGATGTGCTACTCAGAATGTTTTATCATGTATATGAAAGAGAAGCAGTTAAAAATGTTAAAAATATTTTTGCATGAAAAAGGTTAAAGGGCCAGTCTACTCCAGAATTATTATTGTTTAAAAAGATAGATAATCCGTTTATTACCCATTCCTCAGTTTTGCATAACCAACACTGTTATATTAATATACTTTCTACCTCTTTGATTTCCTTGTATCTAAGCCTCTGCAAACTGCCCCCTTATTTCAGTTCTTTTGACAGACTTGCATTTTACCCAATCAGTTCTGACTCCTAGGTAACTCCATGGGAGTGAGCACAATGTTATCTATATGACACACATGAACTAGCGCAATCTAGCTGAAAAAACTGTCAAAATGCACTGAGATAAGAGGAGGCTAAGAAATTAGCATAGGAGCCTACCTAGGTTTAGCTTTCAACAATGAATACCAAGAGGATAAAGCAAATTTGATAATAAAAGAAAATTGGAAAGTTTTTTAAGATAGCATGACCTATCTGAATCATGAAAGTTTCATTTTGACTAGACTGTCCTTTTAATACTTTTGGCCCAATTCTAAAAAGGTCTCTAGGCTGGTGAGATTCTATAAGAATGCTTCTATTTCCCTAATGGAATTATATAAAGGCATTTTTTTCCCTGAAAACAGGGTCTCTCGCTAAGGGGCGTATACTGCATTTTTGTATGGGAAGTAGATGCATACATTACTAAAGGGCACAATGAAAATATTTAAAAATCATACAAAACAAATAATTTAACTATTCACACAATAATATGCAGGGAGAAATTGTATTGTTGCATCAAAAAACGTAACTGAATTGTTCAACAAAAATCGTATTTTTTTTTTCTTTCATGATTCAGATAGAGCATGCAATTTTAAGCAACTTTCTAATTTACTCCTATTATCAATTTTTCTTTGTTCTCATGTTATCTTGATTTGAAAAAGCAGTAATAAAACGTTAGGAGCTGGCCCATTTTTTAGTTCAGTACCTTGGTAGAGCTGCTGATTGGTTTGCTACATTTAGCCACAAATCAGCAAGTGCTACCCATGTGCTGAACAAAAAATGGTCTGGCTCTAAAGCTTACAGTGCTGCTTTTTCAAATCAAGATAGCATGAGAACAAAGAAAAGTTGATAATAGGAGTAAATTAGAAAGGTGCTTAAAATCTCATGCTCTATCTGAATCATGAAATAAAAAAATTGGGTTTAGTATCCCTTTAAGAAGCGTAATATTCAAGTTATAAAACATGCCGGTTTCTCCTCTGTATTTCGCCCTCCATTGCAAACTTTAACCAAGCAGATAGCTCTCATTATTTGTATGGGAGACGTTTCACCACTTGAAGTGGCCCTCATGGAATTCTATAAAATATTATACACTTTTATTTTATAAGCCAACATGAAAAAATATTAAAGGGACATAAAGGTGCATTAATGAAATATGCTAATGTGTTAGAATATTTAATAATTTCACTATTGCTTGCCTATACCTATGTGTTTAACCTTTGCAAAGGGGTTAAACACAGTAAAAGTCAACTATGGATCAGTAATGCTGTAGTGGTCAGGAAAGGAACATAGTTGATAAGCCAATCGGAAGCAGCATATGTTCATACTCATATATTACTAGCTACTGAAGCAACTATGTTGTACAAGAACATTTCAAGGTTTGTTAGTGATTGAGTCACCGAATTACATAATCAAGTTATTATTTACACAAATGTATGCTTATACCCTAAAGTAAAAGCAGAAAAGTTATTTTAAACAGCCGGCCACCCCCTTCTACACTGTCTTTTGTTTTCTTCTAAAAGTCACAGGAGGGCGGTACAACCAATAGGAAGCAGTGCTTTTCGTCCATTGAAGGTTGTAGCTGTGCAACAGACTTGCATTTCAAAGCAATTCCTTGTTTACCTGCTTGATCACATGTGCACCTTTGATTTGCTTTGTTTCACACAGTTCCCACGCTTTCAGTGTACCATGTCCCTTTAAGTTATTTGTTAGGAGGCTATTTAAAAAAAAAATGTAGAACAAATTGGAATTCAAAGTATAGAAAACTATATGCAAACAATGCCTTTTTAACTAATCCAGGTAATAAATGGTTTCCGATATTAGAATAATACTGATTTATTTTCTTTGATTGGATATTTCTGTTAATCTTGCTTTGGGTTTATTTATACTTTACACAGCTAAAATTATTATTATATTTTCTTCAGGATTTATTTCATTTAAAGGGATAGTCTAGTCAAAATTAAACTTTAATGATTCAGACAGAGCATGCAATTTTAAGCAACTTTCTAATTCACTCCTATTATCAATTTTTCTTTGTTCTCTTGATATCTTTATTTAAAAAAAAGCAGGAATGCAAGCATAGGAGCCGGCCCATTTTTGGTTTAGCACCTGGGTAGCGCTTGCTGATTGGTGGCTACATTTAGACACCAATCAGAAAGTGCTACCCAGGTGCTAAACCAAAAATGGGCCGGCTCATAAGATTGCATTCCTGCTTATTTAAATACACATTGAGAAAGGCCGCATCTCGGCCGAAACGCGTTTGTGTGACTGTGTTGTTTTTATTAATTTTTCATTAGTGTTTAGTCTGTGAGGAGCGCAGTTCTGGCCATCCCTGGCACCTGAAGCCGAAGTATCCAGTTATCGGCCAGGAATACAGGGGGGGGTGGTTTGTCTGTGCGTCCTTCTGTGCTTTATTACTGTGTGTTTGGGGTTAGAGGAGATAACTGGGTTTATCCCTTGTTAGTGTATGTAATGTTTATTACATCCTTCATTTTAATAATTGTTAATAAATTAGTTTTTAAGTAAACAATTTGTACACACTTGGGTGAGTTTTCTAAGCACTATTACTATTTACAATAGGAATGAGTGCTACTTAACCCCTTCTTGTCCCCGTTTCTCCCCTCCTCCCTATTTAGTATTATACAGTATACTACCAAGGGGCAGCACCAGGGATTATTATATTCTTTAATTTCCTAAATAAACACTTTATCACAGTGCCAATATTTTCTATCAGGCACCACTATCTCCCCATCACCCAAAGTCCGCTGCCTCGGAGTCACGCTTGACTCAAATATGTCATTCAGTCCCCACATCCAACTGCTCTCTTCATCCTGCCGCAACCACCTTCGCAATAGCTCCAAAATTCGTCCGTTTCTGAATGCTGAAACTACTAAACAGCTAATCCACTCCCTGGTAATTTCCCGACTTGACTATTGTAACAACTTACTAACTGGCCTCCCTCTCTCCCACCTCTCTCCCCTCCAATCCATCCTAAATGCATCTGCAAGGCTAATCCACCTCTCTCGACGCTCTGTATCTGCTGAACCTCTCTGTGAGTCCCTTCACTGACTCCCCATTCACAACAGAGTTAAATTCAGAATTCTCACCCTGACCTACAAAGCCCTCACCAATGCTGCCCCACCCTACCTGTCCTCACTCATCAACAAATATACTTCAGCCCGCCCTCTAAGATCCAACAATGACCTGCTTCTTGCGTCCTCTACCATCACCTCCTCTCATTCTAGACTACAGGACTTCTCTCGTGCGGCACCAACCCTCTGGAACGCACTTCCTCGAGATGTCAGACTTGCCCCTAACCTCTCCTCCTTTAAACGTTCCCTAAAGACCTTTTTGTTCAGGGAAGCTTATCACCCGACTTATTAACAAACTAACTTCACTTAACTAACAGTTGCCCTCTATCTCCTCACTAATATCATTCTCACCTTTGCAGTCCCCACCTCCTGTTTCCCATCCTCCTACCCATCTAGGTTGTAAGTTCCCACGGGAATAGGGCCCTCAATTTCCCCTGTATTTGTCTTATCGTATTGTTTCTCCATTGTACGGTTATCCTTGTACCCATGGGCAGCGCTGCGGAATCTGTCGGCGCTTTATAAATAAAGAATAATAATAATGTTAATGTGTGAGTCTTGTTAAGCTGTGGAGATCAGCTTTGGTTTCTGCATCTATAATATCAAAATATGTTATGCTTTATATCTTTCTATTTTACCTCAGATGCATATTGTTTCTTGCTCTGTTTTTTGTTTTTTCAGTTTTATTTAGGCTCAATATAAGCCCCTGGATGTTCACAAAGATAGCAGATAAGGTCCAAGAGTGGCCTGTAACAGCGTTGTTAGGGGTTGAAAAATGAGGATTATCATTATTCTTGTACATCAAATGATTGCTATATTGTTATCTTTACTTGACATGTACACATTTTTTTTTTGTTATTTTTTGTTCTCAATAAAAGATTTAAAAAAAAAAAAAAAAACTTAAAGGGCCAAAATCGAAAAATGACGTTCTAATTTGTTAGCCTAAGTAACCCTGCACTATTGTGTGTCTAACCCCCACAAAGGGGGTTAAACACATAATATAAATAATGCTTAAGACCAGCATCTATGTGCTGTAGTGTGTATGCCTAAGTCTGACAGGTTGTGCAGCTATGTGCTGCAGTGTATATGCCTATGTCTGACAGGTTGTGTAGCTATGTGCTGTAGTGTGTATGCCTAAGTCTGAGAGGTTGTGCCTCTATGTGCTGTAGTGTGTATGCCTATGTCTGACAGGTTGTGCATCTATGTGCTGTAGTGTGTATGCCTATGTCTGACAGGTTGTGTAGCTATGTGCTGTAGTGTGTATGCCTATGTCTGACAGGTTGTGTAGCTATGTGCTGTAGTGTGTATGCCTATGTCTGACAGGTTGTGTAGCTATGTGCTGTAGTGTGTATGCCTATGTCTGACAGGTTGTGTAGCTATGTGCTGTAGTGTGTATGCCTATGTCTGACAGGTTATGTAGCTATGTGCTGCAGTGTGTATGCCTATGTCTGACAGGTTGTGCATCTATATGCTGCAGTGTGTATGCCTAAGTCTGACAGGATGTGCATCTTTGTGCTGCAGTGTGTATGCCTAAGTCTGACAGGATGTGCATCTATGTGCTGCAGTGTGTATGCCTAAGTCTGACAGGTTGTGCAGCTATGTGCTGCATTGTGTATGCCTAAGTCTGACAGGATGTGCATCTATGTGCTGCAATGTGCATGCCTATGTCTGACAGGATGTGCATCTATGTGCTGCAGTGTGTATGCCTAAGTCTGACAGGATGTGCATCTATGTGCTGCAATGTGCATGCCTATGTCTGACAGGCTGTGCAAATATGTGCTGCAGTGTGTATGCCTATGTCTGACAGGATGTGCATCTACGTGCTGCAGTGTGTATGCCTAAGTCTGACAGGATGTGCATCTACGTGCTGCAGTGTGTACGCCTATGTCTGACAGGATGTGCATCTACGTGCTGCAGTGTGTATGCCTAAGTCTGACAGGTTGTGCATCTATGTGCTGCAGTGTGTATGCCTATGTCTGACAGGATGTGCATCTATGTGCTGTAGTCTGTACGCCTATGTCTGACAGGATGTGCATCTATGTGCTGCAGTGTGTATGCCTATGTCTGACAGGATGTGCATCTATGTGCTGTAGTCTGTACGCCTATGTCTGACAGGTTGTGCATCTATGTGCTGTAGTCTGTACGCCTATGTCTGACAGGTTGTGCATCTATGTGCTGTAGTCTGTACGCCTATGTCTGACAGGTTGTGCATCTATGTGCTGTAGTCTGTACGCCTATGTCTGACAGGCTGTGCATCTATGTGCTGCAGTGTGTATGCCTATGTCTGACAGGATGTGCATCTATGTGCTGCAGTGTGTATGCCTATGTCTGACAGGATGTGCATCTATGTGCTGCAGTGTGTATGCCTAAATCTGACAGGATGTGCATCTATGTGCTGCAGTGTGTATGCCTATGTCTGACAGGATGTGCATCTATGTGCTGCAGTGTGTATGCCTATGTCTGACAGGATGTGCATCTATGCGCTGTAGTGGGTATGCCAATGTTTGACAGGATGTGCATCTATGTGCTGCAATGTGCATGCCTATGTCTGACAGGATGTGCATCTATGTGCTGCAATGTGCATGCCTATGTCTGACAGGATGTGCATCTATGTGCTGAAGTCTGTACGCCTATGTCTGACAGGATGTGCATCTATGTGCTGCAGTGTGTATGCCTATGTCTGACAGGATGTGCATCTATGTGCTGAAGTCTCTACGCCTATGTCTGACAGGATGTGCATCTATGTGCTGCAGTGTGCATGCCTATGTCTGACAGGATGTGCATCTATGTGCTGCAGTGTGCATGCCTATGTCTGACAGGATGTGCATCTATGTGCTGCAGTGTGTATGCCTATGTCTGACAGGATGTGCATCTATGTGCTGCAGTGTGCATGCCTATGTCTGACAGGATGTGCATCTATGTGCTGCAGTGTGTATGCCTAAGTCTGACAGAATGTGCATCTATGTGCTGCAGTGTGTATGCCTATGTCTGACAGGATGTGCATCTATGTGCTGTAGTGTGTATGCCTATGTCTGACAGGATGTGCATCTATGTGCTGCAGTGTGCATGCCTATGTCTGACAGGATGTGCATCTATGTGCTGCAGTGTGTATGCCTATGTCTGACAGGATGTGCATCTATGTGCTGCAGTGTGTATGCCTAAGTCTGACAGAATGTGCATCTATGTGCTGCAGTGTGTATGCCTATGTCTGACAGGATGTGCATCTATGTGCTGTAGTCTGTACGCCTATGTCCGACAAGCTGTGCATCTATGTGCCAGAGTGTGGTTTACTGCAGATAATACATACGTATGATGTGGTATTGTTATATCTGTAACAGTGCCAGAGCCTTGTATCTATCACAAAGTGTCAGTTTTGTGTGACAAAAAGTGTGTCATCTCTAATGTTTGTTATAATACACATCTGAAGGCATCTACCTGCCATAGCATGTGCCTTTTGTTTATCAAACAGAGTTACCGTGTGTGGGAGTGGCTGACAAATTGTTTTCATGTGGCAGTGCGTGTGCCTGACAGAATTTGTGTTTGTACTTGTGCATAACTGTGTATAATACAGCGTGAGTCTCACTGAGTATAAATATCCTTATAAAGTGCCAGTCTCTCCCCTCACATTACCTATTATATGATGAGCAAGTATTCTATTAAATGAACATAAAATAAAAATGCTTTTCTGTATTAGTGGATGAGTATATTATATAAGGTGTAAGAACAAATAAAAACAATCTTGCACTACAACTATTAAATGGAGATTATAATTATACATTTAATCTGCTGGAAAGGTGGATTAACCTATATAAAGCTGGGTTTCTGACACAGGTATATTTAAAGCGATATTGTAATCATTTTAGTCATGTTCTATATCCAGATAAATTTATTGTTTAAAATCAGCTGTTTTCTATATTATGTAATAATAAAAGTATATTTCCTAATAAAAAGGAAAAATATCCTTAAAGCTAGAGAAATACAATTGTCTAATACTCTGAGAAATAGTTACAGAAAATATATAGAAAATCCAGTAAAAAGATTATGGGATAATTATCAAATAGCTAAAGTTGAAAGGGAATGTCAAAAAGAGATAAAAAAAAAACAGCAGTTTTTAGTAATTTTAAAGGTAAGGCTATTAAATGGCTGTCACATGTAGCTAAAGTTAGTTATAAGAGAAACTTTATTGAGGCTATTAAAAATAATAAGGGGAGATTTGTGGTAACTGGGAAGATTAAAGATATATTTATTGAGTTCTTTCAGAAATTATATTCAAAGGACAATATCAACATCAAGAATAAAAACTCTTTTTGTGAGAAGATAATGGTCTCTAAATTAGCTTGTGAAAGTCTAGAACTTCTAAATGCAACTATTTCTCAAGAAGAAATTGTAAAAGTCATCAATCATTCTGCATTGAACAAGGCTCCAGGACCTGATCAATTCCCAATAGAATTTAATAAAATCCTACAAACACAAATCTCACTAATACTGCAGTTGCTTTTTAATAAGTACTACACTCAAAATAATATGAAGTCCACCTACTTTACATCTTCTATTATTACTCTTATCTTAAAAAAAAGATAAAGACCCAGAGGCAGAAAAATCTTATAGGCCTATCTCTTTATTAAATATTGATTATAAACTATTGACCTCGATGATAGCCTGTAGACTCAAAAAGATACTAGACCCATTAATCCATCATGACCAATCTGGGTTTATGGCTGGAAGGAATGCCTCAAAGAATATACGCAGAATTCTGATCTTAATTGAGCATATCTGGTTGAAACAGTATCGCTATAAGGATAATTCTAAAGAAGCTCTAATTACAATTGATGCTGAGAAAGGCTTTGATTCAATTACTTGGGACCATTTATTCACCTCGTTGGAGAAATTTGGGCTCACCAGCCATTTTAAAGATTTTATTAGACTTATCTACAAGAAGCCTACCTCAATCCTAGTAATTAATGATTCTTTAATCAAAGTTTCATATCGCTAGAGGTACTAGACAGGGCTGCATTTTTATTCAATATAGCCATTGAACCATTAGCAATGAGAATTAGAGTGGCTATCCCTAGGAGGAAAGAAAATGGCTTCGACTTTATATACAGACAATTTACTATTATGTATTGGTAACTCTAAGAAAAACATCCCTATTTTATTTAGTATCATACGAGAATTTAGTTCTTTCACAGGATTTAAAATGAATCTCTCAAAATCTGAAATTCTATGGTTAAACCGCAATGCAAATAGTTTACGGGAGACTTCATTTAAAGAAGTAAATGGTGAGATTAAATACCTGGGTATTGTCCTAAGCAAAAACCTCACAGAGTGGAATGACAAACTATAGGAGACTATGGACTTTGTTAGGGTCAGAATTACATAGATGGGGTATAATACCATTAACATTATCAGCAAAGGTGCAGCCAGTTAAAATGTTCATTCTCCATATATTCTTATGTCAGAACCTTCCCTTATTTATAAGGGAGAAAGATCTTAAAAAAAAAATTCTAGATGTAACCCGTTTCTGTGGAAAGGAAAGAAAACAAGAATAGCTCTGAGAAAATTAATGGGGGAAAAAAAAGAATTTGGTGGATCAGGATTCCCCAGATGAAATTCAATCAAGAATTGCTAATAAATATTAATATGTCCAAATACCTTACCATTATAGGAAATCCGAAGTTTACTCCGGGAATAACATCTAATGTCTTTAAAAAGTAGAAAGATAAATGTTTGATTTTTTTATACACCAATTTGAAGATCCAGAATTAAAATTAATTAAATCATTCAACTCCCTTCCACAAACATTTTCTTTCTCTGCTAAGGAGTTTTCTTTGCATATTTACAAATCAGACATAATTATAATACATTAATAGAAAAACACAAGAGAGACTGGTCTATAGGGGTGATTGAGTCAAGTCTCCAAATTCTGCAAGCAGGGAATAGTTCCCTTTCCATCTGGTATAATCTGTTAATGCAAAAAAATGGGAAGGAGTATCTAGATAATATTTACGATAAATGGTCAACGGAGTTCAATGAGATAGAGAGATTTTATTTTTTAAAGCATAAGGACACTTCTTAAAACAACTAAAGCCATTGGTCTGAGAGAATCACATATATGTGTATATAGAGCTTATATGTCCCTGTCAGATTTAGTGAGATGGTTCTCTACAGAGACAATGAAATGTACTAGATCTAGTATGAGGGATGCTAACATCCTATACAGCTTTTGGTCTTGTCCTAAAGTGCAAAAATGTCTGGAGTCATATTAGTTACTGGATCAATAGCTTTGTGGAGAGCGAGATAAAGCTAACAGTCATACATATATTTTTACTATATAATAAAACATATAAGACGGAAAATAGTGTTTTGATGGAAATCCAAATCCAAAAACAGTCCAAGTATAAAAGGACTCAGAAAGAAAATGCTTTTGCAGTTAAATATAGAACAAAAAAAGGCAATTAACTTACAGGAAAGAGGTATTAAGATATATTTTAATAATTGGCTAAAGGATATAAAATCTTGACCAGAGAGAGTACAGAGACAAATGACACCTTTAAGAAAATCAGATTTTTTTTTCTCTATGTCAATTCTTACAGGCAGATTCCCAAGATTTTGGGGAGAGATAGGAAGAGGAAATAAGAATGTAGTATATATCTATTTCCCCTTTTTTTTCTTCCCTCTCCGGCCCTCCCCCATACCTCACAGCTGAACCATTAATGGTAAAACGGTGTACGAGCAAATACATATTACTTGCTTTCTATTTCCTTCTTAAATTCTGAGCTGATTCCTCTGTTGTATTAAGTAAGAGAGTGTTTGCATTCATGATCTGAGATGTAACTATTTTAATGTTTTTGATTGATACTGTAATGTTTATTTGTGGAAAAGGGAAAAAAGATGAATTTTATGATATTAATGGCAATGTAATGCTTATACATAATATAAAATAAAGAAATATAAAAATATATTTTTTTTAAATGTATATTCCACGGTCCACAGAAAATAATCATATTACCTCCAATATAGTGAATAGTACTCCTGTAGCTTTGCCTGATCAGGAAAAGTGCACAAAAAAACAATTATCTGATCCACCAATGAGAAGCTGAGCCGTCCTCTCAATGTGATTATTTATGTCAATGATTAAAGTGTCTTCCTGTTACTGTATTTACAGCCCACTATAATTATACAAGCAATTAGTATTCCAATTCAATAACATTTCATAATCAAAAAGACAATGCAGTAACACACTGCATTTTAAATGAGTAATAGATTATTTTTTTTTTCAAACAAATTTAAAAATGCCCTTTCATTTGCTGCCCCCCCCGAATCATGTGACAGCCATCAGCCAATCACAGAATCATATATATGTACACACAATAAACTTTTGCACATGCTCAGTAGGCGCTGTTGTCTCATAAAAGTGCATATATAAAAAGTAGATGGACTACCTAGACTAGGAATGTCCAAATTACTGCCCATGGGCTACATCTGGTTTTGCGTGACCCTCAGCAGAAAACAGACCTCGTAAATTTGCTATAAAACAAAAAAATGGTTCCATTTTCATTAGGTAATTAAGCATTATTTATACCAAATTTTGTAAATTCAGTAGTATTATACCGTTAAATAAAATATTATAATTTAAAATATTTTTTAATGTAATTTGCTAATAAAATATATGATTATAATACAATTTTGTTTTTAGACATTTTCTTTAGTGTGAGCTTTGAATAATGTAATATGGCCCCAGGCCAATACCAGTGACTGTCCCTTCATATAAAAAAAAAAAAAAAGAATTCCCCTAACACAGACCAATTAATTTACTACCAGGTGGCAGAGCTTAAAACAACAATATAAATAATGCTTGCATGTAAACTCTTTTCAGAAAGAACGTAAAAAAGTCACAGTTTCAGCGAATATATTACTAGTTTTTTTTTAAATTAAATAAGGTCATCTATCTACTCTGGTCTTGTCCTTGTGAACTGAATAGGAGGATAGCCTAATTTCTAAATCATCTACACACAGGTAGCCATGAAAACATTGTGGTATTTTAAATAAATATCTATGTACAATAAAGATAATCAGTGAGCAAATTAGGAGAGACATACAAATGTAGTGACCAATCATGTTTTCAGCTCGCTCCCAGCAGTGCACTGCTGGTCCTTCAACAAAGGATACCAAGAGAATGAAGCAAATTTGATAATGGAAGTAAATTGGAAAGATGTTTAAAAGTGAATGCTCTATCTGAATAATGAAATAAAAGTGTTTTTTTCGGGTCCCTTTAAAAGACTAATGCATGCTTTCTTTTTCAACACCTCCATTGCCTTGGTAACCAGATGTTAGAGTATTTGGTGTTCATAAATCTGTAAAAAAGTAATAACCCAGTATCTACTACACCCATGTTCAGGGGGAGCTTAGTGCACACTGAGTTAGACTCATTAACATAGTTCCTACCTTCTCTAACAATGTCACCAACTGCTATATTGTTTTATGAAACATCCACTATAGCTCATGCATCACTCCATGTAGCACTAATGAGTGTGTACCCAAAGCTAAGCACAAAAAGCTTTTGTCTAGGGCCACAGATTTTGGGAGACAACAAGTCTTCAGCCCTTGGGTGCTTTAAACAGGGCCCTTGTGCCCCTCAACATAAATAAGCAACCCTTATGTATAAGGGTTGAGAGAACATAATTCATGTATGGGTCCACAGATACACTGTCAGGCTGCTTCCTTACCCATGGAAAATAGATGTCTGTGCTGCATGGAGGTAAATAATGTCACTGTGATATTACCCACAGCATTATGGGTAATATCACATGTGATTCCATTTAGCTCCACCCAGTAGAATGATCGTTTGGTCACTATGTGGAATTGTGCAACCCCTCCCCTTATACACCAAACATCATCAGCTGCACGACTGCAGAAGGTGAACTGCATACCACTGTCATTAATAGGTTGAAACTGTGCTCATTGTGTGGTTTATTAGTAATAAGGAATAAAATCCATTCCATTTCTGTACTCTGATTTGAGTGTGTTACTGAAAATATGAGGGTTAAATAATAGCACTGCGTAATGCTGACAGTTACTGACAGATATATATGCACTATATATATAACTATCAACATGAGGATAAAAGCACTGCTCTGTGTGTATTGCCGTCAATGGGCCAGATTACAAGTGGTGTGCTAATAGATTTTTACTCTTGCGAGCTAACCCCCCCACTGACCAACTGCACTAAACCTGAAGGTAGTATATCTGTACCTATAGATCTATATGATATATAATGGTATATAAGTGAAGAACATTGGAATGTAAAATATGTACAGTAAAAATAGAGGGAAGAACTTATCATAAAAAAAAACAACAAATATTAACATTTATTGAAAGTGATTTTTCATGTTTGAATGTATTTGAGTGGAAAGAGTATATATACATTGAATATATATATATATTGAATAAATTATAGCCCTTTCCAGTCAAATGCCTTGTCATTAACCATATACGTTTTAACCCTTATAAAAAAAAATAATTTATATTAAATATTTTAGTTAGAAAGTGGATATATGAGTGTAATAGTTTATTTAACTGTATATAAGTTCCATTTGGTGCAACTTTTTTTAACCCTTTCACTTTACCCTAGGTCTTCAGACGGGCTAATTCGTTAAGTGCAAATTTCGTTTGCGCTCGAGCACAACCATTTACTTTCAACTTGTAATATGTGCTCTAGTTAGCGTGGTCACGATATTGCTTATTGGGTCCAGTGCTAACAACAGCGCGCCACTAGTAATCAAGCCCAATATGTGTTAATTTTTTATACTATATGTAAAGAGAGTTAAATGATTGTTCTGTGTGTGTTATTATTGTCAACAAAACAAAAGCTGTTAAATCAGGAATAAGAGAGATAAACCCTGTGCGCTTTTAGTGTGTCTATTACATTTCAGAAGAAGTCTTGTGGAGGTTGTCAAGTCATATGGGAATATTATGCATTGACAACCTGACAATTGTTATCAGGGAATTTGTTTTACAAAAAATAATTACCAGGTCTGCTTGGGTATCCCTTAGGTATGAGGATGTGTCATCATTAATAACTTTAGTTGATACTAAAATGATTCATTTTTAACTAGCTTTGAATTAAAATCATATTCCAGGAAATATGTTGTGTTACAGGTTGAAAAGATGCTGACAAAGAAACACCTAGAGAATAAAACCTACAATAATGTTTCATAATATCTTAAAGGACCAGTAAATACATTAGATTTGCATAATCAACAAATGCATGATAAAAATACAATACAATAGCACTTAGTCTGAATTTTAATGAGTAGTAGATATTTTTCTGACAAAGTATGTCTATTTCCACTCATTCTGCATCATGTGACAGCCATCAGCCAATTGCAAATGCATATATGCATATTCTGTGAATTCTTGCACATGCTCAGTAGGAGCTGGTGACTCAAAAAGTGTAAATATAAAAACACAAACTAGGTATAAAAATAAAATGCATTAGATACATGCATTAAGAAGATATGCCCAGACAAGGCAAACAGACTTTTTACTGCATGTATCTAATACATTTTGACTTTTTATTTTGTGGATTTGTGACTTAGGCGGTGTGATCCGCCATCGCTACGGCACTCCAGGTCATAGTAGAAAGCATTTTGAACGTTTTACCCTTCTCCAGCACACAAGCTCGTAGTTGCCGTGTTCTGGATACCCCCACTGCTCGCATGTAAATATAAAAAGACTGTGCACATTTTGTTAATGGAAGTAAATGGAAAGTTGATTAAAATGGCACGCTCTATCTGAATCATGAAAGTTTAATTTTGACTTGAGTGTGCCTTTAAATGAGGGATGCCCAACACCAAGTCTACCATAATAAACTCAGTGACTGAACACAATTGTCTTATCCATGTACACAAATACTGATATGCAAACCCTAGTTTGTTTGCAGCCCTAGAGTATTGTAAAACCCTTCAGGTAGTAAGTAAAATGATAACTACATTTAGTTATTAGCTCATTATTTTAATGATTTGTCCCTACAAAAGCATACATATTTATCACAGTTTTATTAGCTAAGTAACTGAGCGGAGAGATGAATACAATTTACATTTTCAAACCAATATTCAAAGAAACTGAACAAATCATAACACTTATACTGGGTTGCGGGCTTTTTTATCACCCCTCTTCCTCAATATATCACTGATTGCAAAGTGTTTTTAGGACCTTTATGATTACAGGCAGTTGGTTCATTATAGCATAGTGAAAGCTAACTATAAGATACAAAACATACACAGACTAGATAGATAGATAGATGATAGATAGATAGATAGATACACTGTAGATAGATAATATATGATAGAGATGCTGTGTACTACACTAAAATATAATAGAACATATGAGGCAGCTCTTGGACTGTTTTGTTTTCTTTTTACATTATCAACATCAGAAAAGTTAGCTATAAATGCCATACTGTTTCACAGCACCATTCCCCTTTTAGAGCTCTCTGAGGGTATTTATGGTACTAAACTTGTGTTGTCTCCATCAGCTACTGATGAGGAGGAGTTCTGAGAAGCAGTGGCCTGAATGCAGCATTGCAGCTGTGTACAGAGATGTGATGTTGTGCTGTAATTCTACTGCAGGGAGAAGCCCTGTGATGTGAAACTGCAAGCAAAGTACTTACTTTCCAGTAGAGTGTCCAGGACAGCAGCAGCTTGCTGGAGAGAGTAATACTTTTCCATTTCTGCAGCAGAGATCCTGGTGATGTCTGGAGATGCCATGGCTAGCTGCTATTATTCACTGTGCTATTTACTCACAGCAATGGCAGAGTCAGTGCCAGGCTATCCCAATGTAATGCCGCATTATCTTACACAGGACAGTGCAAGGAGGGTAGGATCACCCTAAACTGTTTGGGAAGGTACACATTAACTGTATTGAAGAGGGAGGGGTGGAAGGGCTAGATTTGGATGAACCAATAAATTAAAAGGCAAAGGTACAGTGAAAGGACGTGACACGGTAATAAAGACACACATTAAAGGGACAGGGCTAGGGATCTAAAATGTCTAAAAGGATTTTTGAGCACATAATGTAAGGAAATTCTGGTTTAGAGTTATAGGTAACCTTCAACAGGATCCACAGCCCTGCCCAGAAATGCTGTCAGGAGACCACTTGTAGCATTTGTCCCGTTCTAGGAAAAACTGTCACAGTAGGTGACCCATCAACTTGATATGTGTCAGGACCCTCAAAATGTGTAGTGAGACTGCATCATCTGACACTGCCAGATTACATTGCACGGTTCTATCAAGCAGAGGGCAGCCTGTTCCTCTATAGATTAGTTACACAGGTAAAGAGATGAATGTACTCCACTAGCGATCAAAGCATCTATATCCACAGAGATAAAGCTCTTCAGGGGATTCCACAAAGTAGGAGACGATATTTCAAAGGAACAGCCTAAAGTACATTCACTTCCATGTGAGGCAGCAGCAGGTCTCCGGTCCTCATGAGCAGATCCCATCAGTGTCAAGGATACAGATCTGTAGCAGCAGGGAGATCAAGTTCTCTCCTCCCCTTGTAGTGTTTCTATTGCTGTCACAGTTCCCTTGTAGCACCTAGTTTTTGACTTCCCCATCCTGGAAGTTGCAGCCAACCAACAGCAGAGTTCTCATGATGACAGCATGATGTGCATACAGAGCTGAAATAGGATTCCCTGGATGTATGTATGGCTCTGACTAATACAGGTGGGTCTTCTTTTTAACATGCTCACTGGGTACACTGTTCCCATTTTGTCAGCATTATGTAAGTCATATTTTTTTCATAATCTCAGCAAATGTTAAGATGAACAAGTCATTTTGAAAGCAGTATGTTTTAAAGAGCAGTGGATAAAATGTGTGTTTTATTATAATTATTATTATCTTTATCATTTCTTATAATCATCTTTATCACTATTTATTAGTAAAGTGCCACCAAATCCCATAGTTGCAGAGCCCCTACTTTTTTCCACAAACGACAGATATGTTGGAAATGTTAATTAGCATATCTCAAATACATAACAGCCCTTAAATGCAAGATGTATATCATTATCAGACACATAAATAAGCAGGGAAAGAAAGATCTACACGTGTTTCACACAGAGGCATACTGTATAAGCAGTGGAAAATGACACAGTGTGTTGCTGGTTGGGAGAACTAGAGGAGTAGGATGAAATCAGAAGCAGGAGGTACCTAAAATGCTCTTGAGGGTGGATTGTGTTAGAGAACTTGAGTAACAGGCAAAAATAAAAGCTTGATAACAGGGAATAGTAAAATAAGGTATTCTGACATTATGGTATATTACACATACAGGTGTACCATAGTCAACAAAATAACACCCAATGAAAGTGCCTCATAAATTCATATGACTTTCTGAAAAAGTGAGATATCACCTCACAGATCCCATAGAAAATGTCAATCTGAAATTTATTTAGAAAGGGATTTGAATCTGTAGTTCCTCACTGTGAACAGATCAGTGAAAAACAACAGATCACATGGAGAGTGAGGTATAAAATGGAAGCACCCAACATTGATTACAACTCCCATATGAAGTTAATCTAAATCAAGCTTCAATGCAGTTTAACATATTCAATTTTAATTTAGTAAAAAATATATATATTTTTTTAAATTATGTTTCATATTTTGAGGCAACATCACAAAGATTAAAAATGTGAGACAAACAGGGGTTCCAGTTGTTCTCTAAAAAAAATTATTAATACTATCTGGCCTAATTATCCTATTAGCTGTCAGTAACAAATAAATAAAGCAGCACTTCACTTTCTAGTAATACACAAATGCACTGAATTTACTCCAGTTTGACTGCCAGTAACACACACAAAGCAATGATTTAACCTACTTGACCTCTTGTGACACACACAGATGAGCATAGATCTAGATCCACTTTATTTTCCAGTAACACCTAAGGCAATGATATAACACATTTTCTTGCACATAGCAGTAAAATCAACTCAAGGTGCCAGTAATTTATATTTTAGCCCTAGTAATAAAGAGAATATAGTTGTGCTGTTCAGTTCTCCTCTGATCAGTACATTCTTTTTTACCTGAAGTTGATGCTTCAATCGTTAACAAATATGGCTGCCTCTAAAAAGAAGTGACATAACATGAACATTAATGCTGTGCAGGTGCACTGTGACTTCTTCAGAGCTATATTTGTGAACTGTTGAGGCATATGTGACGTTTAAAAAAATAGTTTCTAATCAGGGAACTTAAAGGACTACTAAATCCAGTAGAATTGCATAACTAACACGTGCATAATAAAAAGACAATGATTTAACACTTACTCTGAATTTCAAATAAGCAGTAGATTTTTTTCTGATAAATGTATTTTTTCTCCCGTTCGTGTCCTCCTGTATCATGTGACAGACATCAGCCAATCACAGACTAGTATACGTATACCCTGTGAGCTTGTGCACATGCTCAGTAGGCGCTTGTTCCCCAGTTTGATAACATTTGATAATGGAAGTAAATTGTAAAGTGTCTTAAAACTGCATGCTCTTTCTGAATCATAAAAGCTTATTTTGACTTGACTGTCCCTTTAACAAAAGTATTTTTTGTATATATGTTAAAAATTTATATATATATCTATAAAATGGTCAGGTTGTTGGAAGACCTTACTGTCCCGTAAAATCAGCTTTTTTAGTAAATAAATAAATAAACAAAAAGTAATAACTTTAAATGGCCTTTTTATATGCAATTGTCTCTTTAAGGACCGATAAGGTTTATTAAATAAACACCAACCCAAATTGACACTAATACAACTTATTCTAACATCTCTGCTATAGAGTCTAAGCCAGTGAATGTCAGACACTGGTCCTGGACCTTCCGATAGGGGTGACACATAGAACTAGGGCAGAAGATGAAAATACCAAACTTGTCATAGTATTTTTCTTTCAGAATAAATTCTACATTCTGAACGTTTTTTTAGTGACACACATAATATATTGTCTTTATATGCTTTTTATTTAACACCAATTTTATGATTATATCAATAATTATTTATAATGCAGCCTTTGTAAGAGGCTTACAAACATCAGGGGTGTTACATAAGCTTTTAAAGTATTTCAAAATTCTCTCCACTCCTTTGCTACCCTATTCTCTTCTGTTTCCTTCCACTGCCACCTACAGAGCACTTATTGCACTGCACCTTCATAGTAATGGAGTTCCTTGTGTATTTACTCAGGGCATTATTCCCTAAAGCTCTTCACTCAAGGAACAGGGTTCTGGAAAGGCAGACTTTTTACTGAGAACTGTGTTATCTCACTAAGGGGTGTAACTCACATTTCTGCGACAGCTCACACACCTTATCGTTTTGTCTCTTATCACCCTGTCACCAACTAGATTGTAATATCTCAAATTAACATGGCCTTTAACTGCTTCTATATTAGTG
Source organism: Bombina bombina (assembly GCF_027579735.1). Taxonomy (NCBI): domain Eukaryota; kingdom Metazoa; phylum Chordata; class Amphibia; order Anura; family Bombinatoridae; genus Bombina; species Bombina bombina. The sequence goes on from NC_069499.1 coordinate 730,117,764, forward strand.
CTATTTTATGTGTTTATTATTTATATTGCTTTCTGAAAAAGTTCCTTGCATAGTGCTGTCATATTTGTTGAAATTTATAAAAAAAGATAATTAAAATAGTACACTTCAAATTAAGCTAGGGTGGCCTGCTTCCTTAAAGGAACAGTATACTTGATAATGTATATTGTTGAAAAAGATAAATAATCCCTTTATTACCCATTCCCCAGTTTTGCATAGATGTTATATTAATACACTTTTTTACCTCTGTGATAACCTTGTATCTAAGCCTCTGCATATTGCCCCCTTATCTCAGTTCTTTTGACATATTTGCACTTTAACCAATCAGTGCTGACTCATAAATAACTCCATGGGAGTTAGCACATTATCTATAAGGAACACATAAACTAGTGCTGTCTAGTTGTGAAAAACTGTCAAATTGGACTGAGATAAGAGACGGCCTTCAACAGTTTAGAAATCAGTTTATGAGTCTACCTAGATTTAGCTTTCAACAAAGAATACCAAGAGAACAAAGCAAATTTGATTATAAAAATCAATTGGAAAGTTTTTTTAAAATTGCATTCCCTATCTGAATCATGAAAGTTTTTTGTTTTTTTAACAGTCCCTTTAAATAATAGACAACCTGTGTGTAACTGGACAAGGGTTGGAGTTGGAGTTCACACAATAGTCCCTCCCCCAAAAGCTCTTCCATAGCCTACACGCACGACCCCACCATACATATTTTCACAACTAAACAGTCATTTTATCCCCTTGGCTGCCAGTGACATATATTAATGCATTTTCTTATTTGGTTGCCAGTAACACACACATACATAGTAGTGATTTGACCCTCTTGACTGCCAGGATTACATACAAAGCAGTTATTAAAAACCCTCAAGACTGCCAGCAAAACATATAGTAGTGCACGCACAGTGTAACTTCTTTTAGAACAGTATTTGTATTGCATAGAGTCATACAGGACCTTTAAAATGTAACTGACACTCAGGGGACTTCAAAAACTGGGCATTTAAAAATACTTAAAACCCAGAAACATTCAGATACAGCATTAGCTAATTTGCTTTGTTCTCTTGGTATCCTTTGTTGAAAGCATACCTATGTAGGCTCAGGAGCTGGGAGCTTGCTCTTGATTGGTGGCTGCACATATATCAATTTGTTCAGCTAGCTCCTAGTAGTGCATTGCTGGTTCTTTCAATAAAGAATACCCAAAGAATGAAGCAAAATTGATAATAGAAGTAAATTGGAAAGTTGTTTAAAATTGTATGTTCTATCTGAATCATGAATCATACCCTTTAAGTGTCCAGTATTTTTGTGAAAAATTTTCTAGACAGCCTGTAATAATACTGGACTGTTTAGTTAAACACTGGACACCTGGCAACCCCAATTTCAGCAGAGCTGTATCATAAATTTAGATGTAATTTCATTAATAGTACTGGTATCATTTAAAGCAGCATTATAGCACACACAATGAATTCTAAGAAAGAACAGTATAAAAGTGACAAGAGATAAAATGTCTCCCATTGGAAGGATAGTGATCTAAAAAAAAACGTTAAAGTTTTCTGATTCTCTTAACAATAGGTATTCTCTACAATTTTGGATAAGGAGAGAAAATTGCAATAAAATGTACTTCCTCATACTAGTTTAAAGGGATGTGAGTTGTTCATGATTCAGATACAACACGCAATTTAAAGACACTTTTAAATTCACTTCTCTTATCAAATGTAGTTTGTTCTTTTGGTATTTTTTGTTGAAAAGCATATGTAGATATCCTCAGCAACAGAATTGCTCTACTGGGAGCAAGTTCGTGATTGGTAGCTACACACGTCTCTTGTCATTGACTCACCAAAAGTGTTCAGCTAGCTCACAGTAGTGCATTGCTGTTCAGTAACTGAATTTACCCATGTGTTTAATCCCTTTGTAGAGGTTAGACACAGGGGTCAATTCTAATCCTTTAGAAAAACATATCAAGTGATTTATCTACAAAAATCCCCAAAGTGTATTTGTAATTTTCAGTAGAGGTTTTGCTATAGGATTGGAATCATCACCATAGTTATATGCAAGCAACAGGGCAATAATAATATCCTCTAACATATAAGAGAATTTTCTTTTTGCACTTTTATATCCCTTTAAAATGGCAGCAGCCATGGCTAGAAATTCAAAAGAAAATAAATTACTGTTCAAAATCCAGTGTTAATCTTGTTATGCCTCACCAGACAAATGCATGTATGTTTTTTATGCCCAAAATATAAAAATGATGACTCCATCGCTTCAGCATGCTTTCTGCTTTCGGCCCCTAAAGTTGCAGGTAAGTCATGATTAAAGGGACATTATAATGCTGAATACAACTACAGTAGCAGGTTACTACTCACCATTCAATTGCATTTCCTCCTTTACCTGCAGCTCTCTTTAAAGCCGTTCTCTTATTTTAAATCCAGCTGGTAAAGCTCTGCATTTTATACTGGGCGCCGCCATCTTGTAGTTTGTGTATTATTGTATCCTGTGACAGAAGTAGTGAACTTTCACAGATCTGTGATGTTACTGTCTTTTTGACAGCTGCACCAGTTGTATTTCAGTTTAGCTCAAATAATAAAGAGTAGAAGCGTTACATTTTTGCAGTTTTTTGTACAGTTTAAAAGTTACATAACAAATATAGGTTCCAAGATGGCGGCACGCAGTGTGAATATGCAGAACTTCACTAACTGATAATTGTGAGTGGTTAAAATAAGAGAACAGTGTTGAAGACAGTTACAGGCACAGGAGGATACAACATAGCATGGTGACTAGTAACCATGCAACTGTGGTTGTACCCAATAGTTTAATGTCCCTTTAACCACAATGCATTGACATAAAATGAAATATTTTGTAGTGCACTTCCATTTCAAATATATATAGTACAGCTGTTCCTGTAATGCAACTCTGAAAGTTGTTTTTGTTTCCCCCAAAGAAAGACTGGATGCATCCTGCATACCTCAGATGTATAGCCATACAATATGCTACACAGTGATTGCTTGATCAGTACAGAAGCTTAATTCAATTTGTACCTAATTTGCGGCGGCTTGGATAGTAAAAATAAACATACTCAGGGTTTATGTTCCTGGACTGCAAAACAATTCAGAGTTTGTTTAAACATAGACAGCGTTGAATAATTTTGAAACGTGTATTGTGTATGCAGATATTTTACAATGCACTGCTAAACTGCTGATATATAATATGCAAATATAAAAATGACTTTAAAGGGCCACTAAACCCAAAATCTTTCTTTCATGATTCAGATAGAGAATAGAAATTTAAACAACATTACAATTTACTTCTATTATTTATTTTGCTTCATTTTTTAGATATCCTTAGTTGAAGAAAAAGCAATGCACATGGTGAGACAATCACACAAGGCTTCTATATGCAGCAACCAATCGGCAGCTACTGAGCATATCTAGATATGCTTTTCAGCAAAGAATATCAAGAGAATAAAACAAATTTGATAATAGAAGTAAATTAGAAAGATGTTTAAAATTGCATTATCTTTCTAAATCATGAAAGAAAAAATGTAGGTCTCATGTCCCTTTAAGGGGGATATAAAGTCCAAACACAAAATGTATTTTGTGATTCAGACAAAGCATACAATTTTAAAAAAGGTTTCCAATTCCCTTCTATTATCAAATTAGCTTTGTTCCCATTGTAATTCTTTGTTGAAGAGATACCTAGGTATGTCTCTAGAGCACTACATGGCAGGAGATGGTGCTGCCATCTAGTGCTCTTGCTAATGTAGAACATTCTTGAAAAACTGCTGCCGTATAGTGCCCCAGACACATGCACGCTCCTGAGCTTATGTCCCTGCTTCTCAACAAAAGATACAAAGAGAAAGAAAGAAACTGATAATTGAAGTAAATTAGAAAGTGCTTTAAAAATTGCATGCACTATCTGAATCATGAAAGAAGAAATTTGGTTTCATGTCCCTTTAAAATCCCTTTAAATGGTACGTGTACCAGTGACTGCTCAGGTTTGGCCTTTTTGTAATATGTTAGTTACAGAATCCAGTCTTGTTTTACTAAACTGGTAATTCCACCCACTTTGGTGTAGGAAAAATCATCCAAGATGATTACCTCGCCCTTCCTACAGGGCATCAGTTTGCTTATACATATTCTGAGTACAGTAATATAGAACTATAGCTCTGCTCCAGCTTTTTTTACTGCACACATGAAAAGAGAAGAATGAGGCCGCTCACATTCCAGATTTCAAAATGTCAAGTATCAGTCTATCCCCTCACCTCTGTTACTGCTACCTGTGGTATGACAGGCCGCTGGCACAAAATAATACCCTGTATTTATATACTTAGAGGGTAACTTGGTTTGCCATTGATACTAATACCAGGAAAATGTATCAATGGTGGACAAATATGAGTGTCAGAGTGTTCGCTAAGATTTGTTTATATAGGACATCAAGGCTGTCCTGTATGATGACGGTTTTCATTGGGAAGGTAAACATTACATTTTATACACGTTTCATAGGCAATATGTTGTTCCTTTAGGAAGTTCAATCAAGAGACTCACACATATAATTATTCTGATCTGGAAATAACTTATTTGGATGTACTGTGTACTCATGAGGGAAGTAATATTGAGACTAAAGAAAGTGGCAGGGAATACTATGTTGAGACTCAATTCCTACCACCTATTTAATCTGAAGTAAGAGATCCCCAAGGAGCAATTTATTAGGTTGAAAAGAAACTGTATGGGTCAGGAAATGTATTAGAAATATGTCAATTAATTAGCTGAGTGGCTCACTGAGAGGGGCTATGATGCAGATGATGAGGAAATTTAGCCCAAATAGGTTTGTGCCAGGTGGAGAAATAACAGAGACCAGACCAAAATATCCAGACAACGGTTAACCCCTTTAGGGGCTGATCTTTTATTTACTACTAGCAGGATTTCCCTTATAGACAGACAAAAGAGAAGTGAGCTCTCACTACATGAGACAGCTTATATACTAGGTCTATGATTACGGCACCCTAGCCGAAACGCGCAAGATCGGAGCTTACACACGCTTTTCATTCTATTTTTTTTAAATAATCTAATAAATTGGACGTTTTAACTAGCTACGGCAAATCATTTTTCTTTTTTCTCCATGAGCTTATATACTAGTAAGATTCATAGATAGGAAACATATGTGTAATTGGCTATTGTTATTCACACTACGCTGCATCACTAGCAGAGGCAGGAGGACAAAAGACAGATAGCAGAAAACAAAGAACAAACCAGAGATTGATTTCTTTAGATGAGACTAAGTTTTGCTTTTGCCACATTTCATACCCAAAAGTTCAAGAAGTAGCAGCACCACTTGTTATAATATTCAACAATGTTTATCGGGACATCATATAAACATTTAGCACGACGTTTCGGTCCAACTGACCTTAATCATGTTACATAAACATATGCCTTACACCATTCTATTTAAAGCCTCAATGGGAAGAGTCTGGTACCTGTACAGGTGTTTCACATTCATTACAAAGACATTGAAGATTTTATATTCTTTAGATGTAACTAGTTTATACACATCTATCACCCATGTCAGTGGATTGGGAGCGACTAGACATGCTATAGTGACTAGTAGGATGTTTTCTGATTTTCAATGTGAATTTATTATGCAATTATTGAAACTTATCCTTTATTGTAATTACTTCCTTTTTCAGGATCAATTTTATATCCAGTGCCAGGGGACTGCCATGGGGTCGAATGTAGCCCCCACATATGCCAATATTTTTATGAATATCTATGAGGAGAGGTTTGTATACACTCACAAAGCTTTTTTGCAGTATGGACTGTGTTGGTTCAAATACATAGATGATATGTTTGGCATATGGGGGGGGCAACATCGACTCCCTGTTGGGGTTTGTAGCTGATCTGAATATTTCCACCAGACACATTAAATTTAAGATGACACACAGTGAGGAGTCAGTTGACTTTTTAGATACAACCATATTCAAGGTTGGTAGGGAATTGAATGTGGATCTTTATAGAAAAGAAAGCGACAGGAACAGCCTATTGAGGTATGAAAGTGCCCACCCCCCACCCTTGATTAAAAGTTTACCTAGAAGTCAACTCCTGAAAGTCAAAAAAATTGTGTCTGATGATAACACAGCTAAAGTAAGAGAGAACTTTTTCTGGAGAGATGGTACCCTGAGCAACTTATACAGCAACAGATAAGAGAGATTAGTGACGTATCCAGACATCCTAAGAGGAGAGAATAATAGAAAAAGTAAGGATAAACAGAAAAAGTAAGCGTTTGGTATTTGTATCTCAATTTAGTCCCTTAAGTAATACAATTAAGGGGATTATTAGGAAACATTGGTCAATATTGAAAAATCTGAATCCCCAGATTAAGGAATTCTAGGAACCACCTTTGCCTGCATACAGAAGGTGTAAGAATTTAAGAGATGAATTAATAAGAGCAGGTATAGGCCCTGAAAGAAAGATCATTCAGACTCATTTATCTACCCCAAAAGTAGGGTGTTTCCCATGCCTTGGTTGCTGCAACTGTAACAGTGTAATGTGATTCATTTGTACACCACTTGAATGGGAGAAAGTTTCAAATTCCTGGGTTCTTTTCCTGCAATACAGATTATGTAATCTTCCTTATCAAATGCCCCTGTTCTAAAACATATATTGGGGAGTCCACACAGCCCGCAGCTCCTTCCCCTGCTTCTGGAAATATACCTGACAAGTATGATGGTACTACCGACTGTAGGGGTTTCCTAAATCAGTGCAAGTTGCACTTTCGCAATGATCCCCCCACCTTCCAGTCTCATCAGTCAAAGGTCACTTTTATTATTTCCTTACTGAAAGACAAGGCCCTAGCCTGGGTATGTCCTCTTCTGGAAAAGAGCGCTCAACTACTGAACAATGTTGATGCCTTCACTTCTGCATTATCTTCTGTATTTGGGTCCTCTGGCCGCGTTGTTGCTGCAGAGTACTCACTCTTGGATCTCCGCCAGCGTAATAAAACTGTGGTACATTATGCCATTGAGCATCCCACTTTGGCACTCAATACCAGTTGAGATGGCAGTGCTCTCAAGGCGGCCTTTAGGAGAGGTTTGCATGAACGCATCAAGGACGAGCTTACCTATCGTGATGTCCCTACTTCCCTGGATGAATTCATAGCACTTTGTATTACTCTGTAGTCTCGCTTTCAGGAGAGACAAGCTGAGAGAGACAGAACTCGTAGAATCCTTCCTTCCCGTCCTCCTACTCGTCTGGTCTCTAGACCATCCTCTACCCCTTCAGCACCTCCAGTTACCTCAGCAGAGGAACCCACAGAATCTGAAAGACAGAGAAGAAGGAGATTGAGACTGTGTTTCTACTGTGGTTCTAACTCACACCAGTTAAAGAACTGCAATACCCTGCTGGTAAAAGCCAATACTTAGAGGATAAAACTGGGGTACCTCTAAGCATGGTCACTACTAAATCCACTCAATATTCTTCTCAAATCCTGGTACCTATTACCCTCTCCTTCTTCAAAATTATGTCCATACTCAGGCCTTTATTGATTCAGGGGCAGCTGGCAATTTTTTGGATCACTGTTTCATGATTCAGGCAGGGTTACCTCTTCTGCAGACAAAACACTGTCTTAAAATTAATGCTCTGGATGGCACTCCCCTTGGATCAGGTTTAATCCATTTTGAAACAGCACCCCTAACCATGACTGTGGGAGTCCTTCATACCAAACAGCTGCAGTTCAATATCATTCATTCTCCAGCCAACCAATAATCCTTGTCTTCCTTGGCTCCGTATACACAATACACAGTTCGACTGGACTGAGGGACAGTTGGCCTCCTGGGGTACATCCTGCTTCCACTCCTGTCTGGCTAAAGTTGCTCTATTACGCCACATCCCCATTGCCAGCCTTCAGACCCCTTCAAGCCTTCCCTCAATTTATGCATATTTTTCTGATGTGTTTGAAAAGAAAGCAGCTGATGTGCTGCCACCCTAACGTCCTTATGACTGCAAGATTGACCTCTTTCCTGGAGCCCCACTTTCTAAAGAGAGGACTTATCCACTCTCCAAAGCTGAAACCAAGACCATGGAGGAGTATATTCAAGAGAACCTAGCTAAAGGTTTTATTCGCCCTTCATCTTCTCCTGCCAGGGCTGACTTCTTATTTGTCAGTAAGAAGGATGGTGGGCTCAGACCCTGTATTGACTAGACAGCCGTAACAACATCACTTTCAAGAATCGCTATCCTATTCCGTTAATCACTGAACTTTATGATTCGCTCCATAATGCTTGCTACTTCACTAAGTTGGATCTACGTGGGGCATATAATCTTGTTTGTATATTCCCAGGGCACAAATGGAAGACTGCCTTCAACATAAGATCAGGGCATTACGAATACCTTGTAATGCCTTTTTGGGCTTTGTAATGCCCCTGCTGTCTTCCAGGCATTTGTCAACGATGTCTTCCGTGACCTCCTCAATCGCACTGTCATTGTCTATCTGGATGACATCCTTATTTTCTCCTCCACCCTTGAGTAGCATCATGAACATGTGAGACAGGTACTTCTTTGCCTCAGAGACAATCCCCTGGTAGCCAAACTGGAGAAATGTGAATTTGACCACATTCAGATCCAGTTCCTTGGCTATGTTTTTCGAAGAAGGGTTTTGCCATGGATCCTTCTAAGCTCACTGCAGTCCTGGAATGGCCTCAACCCACCTCATTAAAGGAACTACAGAGATTCTTGAGGTTCTATTACCGCAAGTTTATAACAAACTTCTCCCAATTAGTTGCTCCCCTCACTGAAATAACTAAGCGGAACAGAGACTGCAAAAACTGTCCTCCCGAAGCCGTGGATGCCTTCTCTCACCTGAAAAAGGCATTTTGTTCTGCTCCTATGCTCCGCCATCCTGATCCTGACCTGCAGTTCACTTTAGAGATTGACGCCTCCGAGATTGGAGCAGTCCTAACCCAAAGGGATCCTTTATCCTCCAAGTTGCACCCTGTAGCCTTTTTCTCCAAGCGCTTTACTCCTGCAGAGAAGAACTATGACGTGGGTAATTGTGAACTCTTAGCTATTAAGATGGCTCTGACTGAATGGTGTCATTGGCTAGAGGGTACCGCCAATCCCATTCAGATTCTCACTGACCACAAGAATCTGATGTACCTTGAGACTGCTCATAGACTCAATCCTCGACAGGCCAGGTGGGCCTTGTTCTTTTCCCATTTTAACTTTGTGGTCTCATCTTCCTGGGACCAAGAATAAAAAGGCTGACACACTATCCCATCAGTTTCCTCAGTCAAGTGATTCCTCTGATACTCCTATTGAACACATCATACCCTCCTCCTGTGTTGTTGCTCAACTTAACACCTCTCTTCTTCAAAAGACTGCAACGTGCCCAGTCTAGAATGCCTCCTGAAGCCTCCGCGGCTCCCAATATCTTCTTTGTACCTCTGAACCTACGCACCCCTGTGCTATCCTGGGCTCATGATAGTAAGTTTTCAGGAAATCCTGGTTTAACAAGAACTTTTAAGCTTCTTTCCAGGCATGTATGGTGGCCTACCATGAAGAACGACGTTCTGGATTATGTGAAAGCCTGCACGACTTGTGCTGCCAATAAGACTCGTCGATCCTTGCCTCCTTCCCAAACAACCTTGGATACACATAACAATGAATTTCATTGTGGACCTCCCTCCTTCTGACCATCATACGGTTATCTGGGTTGTGGTAGATCGATTTTCCAGACTGGCTCATTTTGTACCCTTAAAGAAACTGCCATCTGCCGAAGAGTTATCGTCTCTTTTTCTGTTACATGTGGTACGACTTCATGGCATTCCTGTGAATATTGTTTCCGACAGAGGTCCACAATTCATCTCTGCCTTTTGGAGAGCCTTCTGCAAGTTGATTGGAACCACATTTCCTTGTCGTCCGACTACCATCCTCAGACTAATGGGCTGACTGAGAGAGTGAATCAAGATCTCAAAGCCTATCTCAGAACTTTTGTTAATTCTCTCCAAACCAACTGGCCTGAGTTGTTGCCCCTAGCTGAGCTGGCAAAGAACACTCATTGGCACTCTTCTCTACGATGTTCTCCATTTCAAGCAGCAGCAGGTTACCAATGTTGTGTCTTTCCTCTTTCTGCTCAGTCCACAGGGGTTCCTGCTGCAGACCGACATGTTACTAACCTCACTACTCATTGGCAATGTATTTGCTCTCAGTTCCGTTCAGCTGTCTCCAGATACAAGAGGTTTGCTGATCATCATAGAGCTTCTGTTTGTGCCTTTTCAGTAGGTGACGTGTTTGGGTCTCTACTCAACATATTCGTCTACATCAAATCCAGTCACAAATTAGGGCCTAGGTTTATAGGCCCCTACAAGGTCCTTAAAAGACTGTCTCCTGTTGCCTACAAATTGGCCTTGCCCAGAACCCTGCGCATACACCCTGTCTTCCACATCTCGTTACTCAAGCCTTACATAAAAAACAGATATACTCAGCTCCGACCACCTCCTCCCGCGCTCCTGGTTCATGGTGACCCCGAGTATGAGGTTGTTAAGAACCTAGACTCCAGATACAGGCACATGAAACTACAGTACCTCGTACACTGCAAGGACTACTCCGTGGCAGATCATTCCTGGGTTCCTGCCCGTGATGTGCATGCTCCATCTTTGGTCTCCAGATTTCATTCTACACATCCCACCAAGATTATGTAGGGTCCTGGAGATACCCTTTGAAAAGGGGGCTTTGTCACGCTGCTCTCTGCACTGCTGTGGCCATTGCCACGTACACAGGCACTCCTCCTGTTGATAGGGATACAGCAGTGTAACTGCAGCACGGTGATGACATCATCACCGCCCGCCCTGTCTTCCCTATGTAAAGGCCTCAGTCTCTCTAACCTGTGCCGAAGTATAGGTGTTTCTTCTTCTGCTCCTGGGTGCTATATTTCTTGTGCTGAATTGCTGTGTTGATTCACTGTTGCTGAACTCTGCCTGTTTGACTACTCTGCTTGCCTTAACCCCTGAATTGCTGGATTGCTTAACTGTTAATGAACTCTCCTGTTTGACTACGCTGCTTGCCTTTAACCCTGCATTGCTGGATTGCTTAACTGTTGATGAACTCTGCCTGTTTGACTATGCTGCTTGCCTTAACCCCTGAATTGCTGGACTGCTTAACTGTTGATGAACTCTGCATGTTTGACTACACTGCTTGCTTTAACCCCTGAATTGCTGGATTGCTTAACTGTTGATGAACTCTGCCTGTTTGACTATTCTGCTTGCCTTTACCCTAACATAGTGGATTGCCATTCTGTTGCCGAACTCTGCCTGCCTGAGCATTCTTTTGATTTACCCTTGAACTGCCTTACCGCTGGATTCCCTACCTATTGCCGTCAGAGACTATCCTGTCTGTTTCAGTCCTTCAAGTGGTTTACCCTTGAACTGCCTAACCGCTGATTCCTACCTGCTGCTGCCAAAGACTACCCTGCATAGTGTGAGTACTGTTTACCTCACTTTGCAAACTTTCTCTGCTCTGGGATATTCCCTATCATTCCAACTTGACGCTGGGATAAGAAGACTACTGGCCAATTTCGGTCTGATAGTGGAATATCCCACAAGCATTACATATACATTCTAGAGGGCTCATTTCAACTACAGTACTTGGAGGAAAATACTAGACCATACAGAGACAGAATAAGAGAACACCTAAACAATATAGAGAGGGGGAACCTGGAACCCCGTTTATACAATCACTTTAGAACAGTACACAATAATAGTACAAAAGGTGCTACTTGCTGGGCTGTAAAAAAAATTAAGAAAAAATGGAGGGGGGTGATTTTCAGAAACTTATCTTGAGGAAAGAAGCAGAGTTAATACACAAACTAGGGACCCTACCCTATACCCTATATGGGTTTGAATTCAGAATGTGATATGATCCCTTTTGTTCTAGATTGAACAAGTATTTTGCCACAACTCCAATAAACTCTGTATAGATTTTATAATCAATCATAAGATGTCAACATATTGCCATTCCTCTTAAGAATGTCTTTCTTTCTCCAATAAAAATATGAAATATAGCAATCTGTTTATAAGTATTTTTTTTTTTTTAAAGGAACTTATTTTTTTTAAAGGAACTCTAAATAGAATGTTTTTGTGTGTAAAATTTACAGATGTTCTGTGTGCTTTTTGTGTACAATTTTTTTTTAAATTCTGTTATTTATATATATTTATTATTTTGTTACCCAAATAAGGTATGGTCGAATTGAGATATTTTTATCCATATAAGATGATTTCTTATTTCTAATGTCAGATATACACCAACAGAAGAGTAAACTAAGTTAGATAATACCACCTTAAGATATAAGTCCACCTTAACTGATGGAAGAAGTGACCAATGATATGCCAAAGGAGGGGTATTTAAGGAGTGACCAGATATCCATTACTCATCTTGAAAAAGCCTTGAGAGGAGGCGAAACGCGTTGATAGGAGTAAGGAGTCTGTGAAGGACAATGCAAACATTTTCCTCGCAAAGTTTTCTGCTCAGAGAGATTATTGTTTTTACCCTGTGCGGGTGCATGGTATAAGCCGTTGTTTCGCAAGCAGTGATTGGCAGATTTTGAACACGTGACACAGAAGTATTTGTCATTCCGCCATCAGCTGTTCCATCTGTAAACTTTAAAGAGAGTATCTTGTGGGAAAAATACCACCGCTTCAGCCGCAATTGTGGGGTCCGGTAAGCATACACGGATATAGCTTACTGTGGGACTGTGGAGGAGAATCCTGTGCTTACAGGTAAAAGATGAACATATAATCGTATAAAAACTGTGTATAATAAGGGCTTAACATTTGCCACTAACTGACTGATACTATTTAGTCCAGATTTTATTATTGCAGTAGTGTTATTATGTTTTGCAACTAATAAATATAGGAGAGTTGAAATAAGCTTATTTTAGAGTACTTCTTTCTGCTGTGTTTGTATGTTTGCTTTTTAAGCGCTGTTCTAGTTCTTGTTTTTTGTATACCACTAGGGATTTTAAGCTCTTGTGCAAGTTCTTGGTGGTCAATTTATTAAAGTCTGGCAGACATGATATGCTGCATCGTATCATGTCCGTCAGACATCGCTGAATGCGGACAGCATACGCTGTCCATATTCAGCATTGCACCAGCAGTTCTAGTGAACTGCGTGTACAATACCGCCCCCTGCAGATGCGTGGCCAATCGTCCGCTAGCAGGGGGTGTCAAACAACCTGATCGCATAGGATTGGCATGGTTGCTGTACGCAGGCTCAGAGGTGGCATATGAGATAAGGAGCAGCGGTCTATAGATTGGCCCAATTCAGCCAATAATAAATTGACCCCCAAGTCTCCTCCTAGTATCGGAAACATATCCCACATGGTATGTAGCCCTATGGACTATCATCATTCCAAATTAAAATAATTTATCAGGTAAGCATAAATTGTCTTTTGTTTTTTAGTCTGGCAAATGGAAACTCTTTGTTCTCTTGGTATCTTTTGTTGAAAAGCAGGGATGTAAGCTCAGGAGTTTGCATGTGCCTGGAGCACTACATGACATCAGATTTGCTAAAATTTTATCCATTTGCAAGAGCACTAGCAATGTGTCCTGCCATGTAGTACTGAAAGGAAAGTCCCAACTAGTCCTATAGAAAAGATTTGCCCCACTAAGGTTTTAACCGGACAATTTACTTATTCAAGTTACCCTCAGGAGTGCATCAAGGTATTCAAGGGGCCTCAGTATTTGAGTAGACAGAATTTTATCTGAATATTATTTTATGAAATGCAAACTGATATCGAATTCCCCCAAAATAAACCAATGCCTGCCAGTGTGCTCAGCATATGACAAACAGTCCGTTGATCTCAAAAGTACAGTCTATAGACTCACATGTACGGCCTCTACTTGTATCATCATTTGTTTAATCACACACTTGGAAAGTTAATCATACAAAATGTCCCAATTATACTCGGTTATACAGGTTACTCAGATAAGATTTCTCACCAGCTATGGATATCCTGCTCTCCCAGGCTACAGCCTGTCCACCAACGCGGAACGAGCGCACATCTAGCCGGGCTTCTCCTTCAACAGTGTTTCCTGTATCGAGTAACGTCCTGTTAGCTAATAGAAACAAGATGGTGACGTATCCAACGTGTCACTTACGCCACTCCGCCAATGGTAATCCGACTGATTGACGTTTCCCACTTGTCATCCGTCAGTAACCAATTAGGGCGTATTGAGGATATCCAATGACCATCCAGGGGTCAGCCTCAACTTGCGATATTCCGTTGGTAAACAAACAGGGAGTAATAAAAATACTTGCCGTAATGAGACAAATGTAGATAGTGAGGCTTCACTGTACACACACAGGCATAGGTATTGAGAGCGGCCCCTATATGAAAAACTGAAAAGGGTAATCTTTGCTTCCTCCTCACTGAGGGTAACTCCGGTGGGCTTAGCAGACGGTGCTGGCTTGTGGTAAAAAATACACAATCAGAAAGAACAGGAAAGCATGCCAAGCACCAAAAAATAAATAAAAATCGCACTTTATTAGTATTCCATTAAAAATATATTATTACAAAGAGAGAGGATGTGGGGGGACCCCCAAACAAAACAGACTAACGCGTTTCGGCTAGGAGAGCCGTACTCATAGTCCATAAAACCACTAAAAGTACACTGATTTAAATACCCAGTGTTCTATTACTATTGGTTGGCCATCTAATTGAAATTTAAAGGTACAGTGCCCCAAACATTTAAAGCACCTTTGTATTTAGTTTTACATGATTTATAACTAAATCACCTTTGTAATTTCATTAGATGGCCAAATGGGGGTGAGAGATGTTAAATAGCATAAATACAATTACAAACATGATATTGTCACAGGACTGACTCAACTCTAAATGCTCATAAGAAATACATATTACAGTACACAGTTCAAAGTTATAGCCAAATTGAATTAAATTGTCTAAAAGGAAAATACTGATATATAGTTCTTCAGTCCCATTATACGCAGTAATAGGTGAAAGGAGGTATATTAGCATATTCAACCTAAGATAGCAATAAATGACAAAAAAGTTATAGTGGGCCCATGACTAAAGGCGCTTGTTTTATACTCATAACCCTAAATTAGTGTAAAAGCGATATCAACCACTTAGATAGATAGTAATCCTATTTGAGTCTCACAGATTAATAATATATCTTTTGGAGGATAATAACACCAACCGAGCCTATTGGTAAGTGTAAATGAGCCTATGACTAGAGGACAATATACCAATCTAGATATATTTAAATAAATAAATACAAATAGATACAAATAGATTAACCTCAAAAAACCCTGAGACCTATAAACTTGATCCCTAAAGTAAAAGAGGTTATCGTCAATATTTATAAATGAGCCTATGACTAGAGGACAGTGTAAAAAGCTAGATTTAATTAATTAAATACAACTGTACTTTACCCCAAACCTATGCCACTCATGCAAATGATCTGGAAGAACGCCTGCAACAAAGGGGATACAGCAGAAAAATCATTAAGAGAGCCAGAAATGAAGTAAATAATATGCCACGGGAAACCCTCTTAAAGGATAAACCCACTCCAAAAAAGAGTACAGATAACACATTAACCTTCGTGACAGATTATTCAGCCCAGTATACACAGATTTGTGGTATAATCCGCAACCACTTTCAACTACTGGTGGCTGATGATGCTCTCACAGAAACGGTTAAAAGAGGTTGCAGGTTTTCCTATAGGAGGAATAAGACTATAGGTAACCTCGTGTCCCCTTCTCAATTGAAAAGACCTAGACTTGAGATGGGAGCTGCTTCCTCTTGGTTAAGTCATAGAGGAACATACAGGTGCGGATATTCACAATGCAAGGCATGTGAGTACGTACAGGTTGGTACCTCTTTCACTTCAGCAGTGACTGGGGAAACCTTTGATATCTCCTCTTGTGTCAACTGCAGATCTACATATTGCATCTATCTCCTGTGGTGCACATTGTGCAATTTGCAATATGTAGGATTGACCACTAGGGATGTCCGCTCTAGAATACGCGAACATTTGTCCACGATTCGAGTAGGTAAGAGTAGTACTACATTGGTAACCTACTTTGTACAAAAGCATGACAAAGATTGTCATTCCCTTAAATGGATGATTATTGAAAAGGTACAGCACCAGAAGAGAGGAGGGAACCGTTTTGATGTCCTGTCAAGACAAGAGATGTATTGGATATTTAGGCTCCAAACCAAGAGACCTTGGGGCCTAAATTCAGAATACGATTTCATTAATTATTGGACGTGAGGGACTAATCTAGTTCTACATATTACCTGTGGGTCTTAGGCTCATCTACAGCCATGACAATGACATTGCATTCTGGTTATATTCTGAAAATATGTAACACACTAGTTTGTAGGGACCAAGTAAGCAGGTATTAGCTTTACTAGACTATGTATCTAACTAATTATATCCAGTTCTTACACTGTCCTTTAGGCATAGGCTCATTTATAAATACTGAAGACAACACTAGTGCATAGGGACCAAGGAAACAGGTATTAGTCTAACTAGACTGTGTATTTAATTAATTAAATCTAGCTTTTTACACTGTCCTCTAGTCATAGGCTCATTTATAAATATTGAAGATAACCTCTTTTACTTTAGGGATCAAGTTTATAGGTCTCAGGGTTTTTTGAGGTTAATCTATTTGTATCTATTTGTATTTATTTATTTAAATATATCTAGATTGGTATATTGTCCTCTAGTCATAGGCTCATTTACACTTACCAATAGGCTCGGTTGGTGTTATTATCCTCCAAAATATATTATTAATATGTGAGACTCAAATAGGATTACTATCTATCTAAGTGGTTGATATCGCTTTTACACTAATTTAGGGTTATGAGTATAAAACAAGCGCCTTTAGTCATGGGTCCACTATAACTTTTTTGTCATTTATTGCTATCTTAGGTTGAATATGCTAATATACCTCCTTTCACCTATTACTGCGTATAATGGGACTGAAGAACTATATATCAGTATTTTCCTTTTAGACAATTTAATTCAATTTGGCTATAACTTTGAACTGTGTACTGTAATATGTATTTCTTATGAGCATTTAGAGTTGAGTCAGTCCTGTGACAATATCATGTTTGTAATTGTATTTATGCTATTTAACATCTCTCACCCCCATTTGGCCATCTAATGAAATTACAAAGGTGATTTAGTTATAAATCATGTAAAACTAAATACAAAGGTGCTTTAAATGTTTGGGGCACTGTACCTTTAAATTTCAATTAGATGGCCAACCAATAGTAATAGAACACTGGGTATTTAAATCAGTGTACTTTTAGTGGTTTTATGGACTATGAGTACGGCTCTCCTAGCCGAAACGCGTTAGTCTGTTTTGTTTGGGGGTCCCCCCACATCCTCTCTCTTTGTAATAATATATTTTTAATGGAATACTAATAAAGTGCGATTTTTATTTATTTTTTGGTGCTTGGCATGCTTTCCTGTTCTTTCTGACTGCCATGTAGTACTCCAGTCACCTACCTAGATATCTCTTCAACAAAGATTATCATGGGAATGAAGCAAATGTTATAAAAGTGAATAGGAAAGTTTTTTTTGTTTTTTTTTTCAAAGAAGGCATTACAACATATGTGAGGATTAAAGATTCCCTGTCAGGTTACATAGTAGTGATATAGACATAACAATATTGCGGGGCGTTATATCATTTTCTTAATACATTCGCCCCTCTTCGTCATTTAAACATGGTACTTAAACTTTGAATTAGTTATGGAAAAATACAAACATAAATTAGGTAAATCAAAATTAAATTAACTTAAATGCAACCAACTTGAATTAAGTGCTGGTCAAGAAAATCCATTGTGCATTACTGCACTATAGTGAAACACGTTATGCAGTCTGGGTGTTCCTCTTTGAAAGGTTATGATAGATGTTGGATAATTATGCCTTGGGAGGTTTTGTCTTGGATTTGTCTCACCTCTATAGAGGAGTTGCCTCAGCCGCCAGGTCGACAGTCTCAGTCCTATCATTGGGGTTATTGGGATCAGTAGGGAGGGAGTGTAGAGAGTCTTCCCACAAAAACTTCACGTCATGTGCGAAAGGGAGTTTCTGTCTCTTTAGATAGCCATATTCCTCCAACTCCACGAGTTCTGTGACTTTTTCTGTCCACATTTGACTTGTCAAGGGTTTTTGGGTTTTCCAATTTAATGCTATCAAGTATTTGGCACTGTTAAGGCATATCTGCAACAGCTGTCTTAGGATTCTACAGGGGATAGCTTATAGATTGTTCAATAGGGCTACACTAGGCGTCAACCTGAAGTCATTAGTCAAAATTTTGCAGAAGTGGGTTTCGATGTAGGCCCAGAGTTGCCTTAATTGTGTGTAGTCTTACCACATGTGTTTAAAACTACCTCTAGTTTCGCAACCTCTCCAACAGTGAGCACTGGCCGATGGGTAAATAGAGTATATACGTGTGGGGGTGAGATACCATCGCGTCAGGACCATGTAGTTTAATTCGAGTATCTTAGGGGAGGTGGATGACTTTTGTGTGTTGCAGAACATAGATTCCCATTCTTTAACTGTATAAGTTACACCCATCTCCTCTTGCCATTTTGTCGTGTATGATGGGAGATCAGTGAGTTTTGGCTCTTGACTAATGAGTGTGGGAGAGGCGTACCTGTCAAACACAGCTTTTCAAAGGAAGTGAGAGGCCGGAGGAAGTCTGTTCTATACGGTGATGTAAGGATTAGATGTGATAGCTGCATGTGCTTTAGCCATGAGGCATACGCTCCGCCCGCCACTCCTGTAAGTTGACTACTCTCCATCAACCTGCTGTCTTTAGTAAATTTGGTCAGTGGTGTGGTATAAGACCATTCTGTCGCCCTTTGATAGTTGTCTTCAAGCCCTCCTGTCAATTCTGCATTGTTTGGGATTGGGAACAGAGGGGATCTAGGGCCTGTGATATGTCTGTTATGCAAAGTCAACCTGTCCCAGGGCTCAAAAAAGTGTCTATGTACCTGAAATGTTGTGCTCTGTGGAGGTCGTAGGGTCTTTGGAACCCAGCACAATGCACCCACCGAGGGGACCTTTAAGATGTGGGAGTCTATAGCTATCCATGCCTTATCTTCTCCGGAGCTATGCCAATCCAGTATCCTCTGCAAGACTATAGCGTCTAAGTATGTTGCAATGCAGGGGAGTCCCAGTCCCCCCCATCACACTAGGTCTGTACATTGTGTTCCTATTTATCCTCGGCCTACAATTGCCCCAGATAAATGTGTTTGTGTTTTTGCAATTGGTTTGGCCACCAGTTTGGTAAAGGTATGGGAAGGGCCTGTAACATGTATATAGTTCTAGGTAATGTTGTCATTTTTATGTATTGTGTGCGTCCCCACCAAGAAATAGGTTTATTTGTCCAGGTGTTAAGATCTTTTTGGACCGTGTGTAAGAGGGCAACAAAGTTAGTCTGGAAAAGATCCATAGGCTTGGGTGATAAATGTATTCCTAAGTATCTGATATGTTTTTGCTGGAGCTGCAGTGGGCATATCATTGACAATGATTCAAATTCCTCGGTGGCCATGGATATATTAAGTATTTCCGATTTAGTCGGATTTACCAGGAAATTAGAGTGTTCCCCGAACTTCTCTAGCTCCACCATTATCTCTTTGACAGATTGGTGGGGGTCTCTAACGGTGAAGAGGATGTCATCCGCGTACAACGCTACTTTAAAGCTATTCATACCCAGTTCTATTCCCTGTATCCGTTGATTTTTCCCAACATGCGCTGCTAAAACCTCCATGGTGAAGACAAACAGTAGCGGAGACAGAGGGCATCGTTGACAGTGTTTCCCATAGGAATTGCCAATTAATCTGGTCAAAGGCTTTTTCAGCGTCCGTCGCTATAAAGACCATCGGAATAGGAAACATTTTTTAACATTGTATGTTCTGTCTGAATCACAAAAGAAAATGTTAGTATTTTTATCCCTTTAATTAATAATACGGTTGGACTAACTGTAAAGCTAGTGACTCTGTTACGCAATGGCTATAAACCTCTGGATAATGTTATTTATTTAAAGGGACACTCAAGTCAAAATTAAACTTTCATTATTCAGATAATGCAATTTACTTTCCAATTTACTTCCATTAACAAAATGTGCACAGTCTTTTTACATTTAAACTTTTTGAGTCACCAGCTCCTACTGAGCATATGCAAGAATTCACAGAATAAAATGTGTATGCATTTGTGATTGTCTGATGACTGTCACATGGTACGTATATGCATTTGTGATTGGCTGATGGCTGTCACATGGTACAGGGGGAGTGGAAATAGATATAACTTTTAAAATTGTCAGAAAAAAATCTACTACTCATTTGAAGTTCATTTGAAGTTCAGACATAGAGGCCTATTTATCAAGCCTCGGATGGAGCTTGAGGGCCTGGGTCTGAAGACTCGCCAGAAACACCAGTTATTAAACAGTGGTATAAAGACCGCTGCTCCATAACGCTGTCCGCCTGCTCTGAGCTGGCGAAAAGAGATCGCCGGAATTCAACCCGATCGAGTACGATCGGGTTGATTGACACCCCCCTGCTGGCGGCCGATTCAGGGGGCGGCATTGCACCAGCAGCTCACAAGAGCTGCTGGTGCAATGCTGAATACGGCCTCTAAGTGCTACTGCATTGTCTTGTTATCTTGCATTTGTTGATTATGCAAATCTACTGTGTTGACTGGTCCTATAAAAGAACGTCAAGTTTACAGTGGAAAACCGCTGGGGTTTGCAGTTAGGATTATTCTCTTCAGTATTTATATTAGCAATTGTGAAAAAGGTGTATAGTTTAACATATGTCTTTGGATGAAATATGTTGGGTGGATAAAAAAATAAATATGAATTACGCAAAATACATTCTGGAAACACAGATCCAAAAGGCAAAACATAGTAATTATGATGTTTTGCTAATCACAGATGAAAGTGACCTAGGAGCCATTATTTATAATGACTTCACTTTGGACAAGAGCAAAGCACCAACTGAAGTCAGCAGAATTTTGATCCGTTTGGAATTGGGATTAGCATCTGAAAATGAGCAACAAAAAAAACCACACCTGGAATGTTGCATGGGGTCTAGATTAAAAAAATAAGCTAAAAATAACAAATTCAGCAGAATCTCAGAGAAAGGCTGCATGATAGAACTTCACTTTGCAGTTCGTGGATGTAATATCTTACATCAAATCAACAGCATTTTAGTTTATAGCATTAGACACTTTTTTATAAATTGTGTGATGTGTTTTAAAGTGTATGGCATTTCTGTCTTGGTTCCTATTAACTTTTTTTTTCTGTTTAAAGATGCAATTTAACATAGTAACAAAATAGATGCGGTTGAAAGAAGATCAGTAAAATTCAAATTTAAAATATTAAATATTAATAATACACTAAGTATTTCAGACATTGTTATTGCATAATAAAGATTGCAGTGCCTCCTCCTTTTCTTCTAAGAATTAAATGAAGACAAGGCCTTTTGGATTTTTTTCATTTGGAGGTTTTTATTAGAAAAAAAACTGATTCGGATAGAGCATGCAGTTTTAAGAGACTCATACATTTACTTCCACAATCAAATGGTGCACAGTCTTTTTGCACACCTCTGAGGTACTAGCTACTACTGAGCATGTGCAAGAGTTTGCAGTGTATACGTAAATGAGTCTGTGATTGGCTAATGGTTGTCACATGATACAAGGGGCTGGAAATTTTAAAGAGTCAAGTCAAAATTAACATATCATGATTCATATAGAGCATGCAATTTTTTTTTTTTTTTTTTAACTTTTATTTGTAATCCAAGAAAAGGTCATAAAAAACAAAAAATAAAAACAATATAAACAGCTTTGAACATATAAGATCATCCGTAAATTATACACAAGTTCATTCTTATAATACTGTATTTAGCTATGCATACAGATATATTTTAGCTAGATATTGATATATCACATTCAGCTTACTTATTAACATTTCTTGGAGTTTTTTAGTTTTTCACCCCCCTCCTCCTGAACCCTCCCCCAACCCATACCCCTCCCGTGCGGAGAGGCAGCTCATCAAGGAAACAACAAAAAAAAAAAAAAAAAAAAAAACCTAAATGAAAAGGGGGGGGGGGAAAAGAGAAAGAAATCAGCTTAGATACTAGCTCTCTTTTAATTTTTACCAGTTTCCTAATAAAACAATTTCTGTGTTCCTGAAAGGAAAGATTATATGGTTCATTTCAGATTCGGGAAAAATTCTCAAAAAAACCGCCCATTTATCAAAAAATCTTTTAATGTCTTGCTCATTATTTATGTCTGCATTTCTTTGATCTAAAATACATTGCTTTTTCATGCAGTTTTTTATCTCGGAGATACTTGGGATTGTGCAGCTTTTCCACTTTTTGCAAATTAAATATCTAGTAGCAAGAATGCCAGAGATTACCACTTTCTCATCGCTCTGCCTACCAGATTCTTTAAGACAAAATATTATCTGATACAATGTGAGTGAAAGATTAGCTATTTTGAGTACATTCTTGAACCAGTATTCGACCCTGGCCCATAGGTTTTTAATCTTTGGACAGTGCCAAAACATGTGGATTAGGTCAGCTGCCTGAAGTGAACATTTTGGACATTTGCAAAATCCCATGTTGGCACACTTGAACCCTCTCTTTGGGGTAAAGTATGCCCCATGCAGGAGTTTGACGTGCGCCTCTCTCCAGGTTGCAGATAGTGTTACTTGCGAGATTTTCTTAATTGATAATTGAATAGTGTTTATTTCAATATTGTTTTGTGGAATTAATTCATTCCAATAAGCGACCAAGTTTGCCCGTATCGAGGCTCCTTTATTTATGCTCAGGAGATGATAACACGGTGCAATTGACACATGACCATTTCTTGTCAAAGCTAGCCAGTTCTCCAATGTGCCCAGTCCCCATTCCCAGCCCACTTTTTTAACCAAGTCTTGGACAAAATGCCTTAATTGCAAATATGCAAAAAAGTCCTTATTAGACAGATCAAAATCTATTTTTAAGTTCTGGAATGATTTAATACATTTCCTTTCTTTATCTATAATTTGAAGTACCTTTGTTAGTCCAGCCGTGTGCCATTTTCTAAAAACTTCCGAGTCTAAGCCTGCTTGAAAAGTAGGGTTGCCTATTATGGGTAAGATACAGGAAGTTCTATTATTAATTGATAAGGAAAACGTTATCTTATACCAAGCTTTGAGTGGATTGAAAATAGTTTTAAGTTTTTTAATTTCTGCTGGAATTTCTTTAGGTTCTAAATGTATTAATGCTGCTAAAGAGTATGGATGACATACACTAGACTCAAGATCATTGTTCAGTACATAATTATTAACCGAGATCCAATCCATTACATTTCGTGCTAAGAAGGAAAGGTTATAGAACCTTATGTCAGGTAAAGCAAGACCTCCACTTTCTCTTGGTAGCGAAAGCTTCATAAGAGAGATCTTTGACCTTTTGTTTTGCCAAAGGAACTGAATAAGAGAGGTGTTAATCAATCGGATATCCTTTCCTAAGAGAATTATTGGTGTATTTTGAAGGATGTACAGTAGTTTTGGAAGGAGAACCATTTTAAAGAGGGCTATCCTGCCAGAAAGTGATAATGGGAGTTTTTGCCAAGTCAAAAGTTTTTCCTTAATTGTTTTTATTACCGGGGGAATATTCAAAGCATATAGATCCGATATTTTTATCGGGATATGGATCCCTAGATATTTAAAGGAATCTGTTACTTGATGAAAAGGAGTATTCAAGATGGAGGTATTATTTTTCCTGAGCCAGTATATCTCTGACTTAGCCATGTTGACTTTATAGCCAGAGAATGAGCCAAATTGCTCCAGTATCTGGAAAAGTTTCGGTAAATTCAATTTAGTGTTTGCCAAATAAAGCAGCAGGTCGTCTGCATATAGACCGATTTTTATTTCAGTGCTACGAATTTTTATACCTTCTAAAAGATGGCGAATTTTGATTGCCAGAGGCTCTATGGAAATATTAAATAAAAGCGGGGAGAGAGGGCAGCCCTGCCTTGTTCCTCTACCCAAAGAGATAGAAGGGGAGATGGTATTATTTACTATTAATTTTGTAGATGGCTGATTATAGAGATTTCCAACGAATTCAAAAAAATTCCCCCTAATACCAAATTGTCTTAATGATGTTTTAATATGTTCATAATATACGGAGTCAAAGGCTTTTTCAGCATCGATGGAGATAATGGCAAGATCAGGTAGGCCCTCCCCCCCGCTGTATTGGTGAGAAGTAGCCTCGAAATATTCTACCACAAGCAATGCTTCTCTTATTTTCGCAGCTGAATTACGGTTATTTAAAAAGCCTGCTTGATCAGTGTGTATGATTTCTGAAAGGATCCCTTGGAGTCTATGTGCTAAAATCGCAGTGAGAATTTTATAGTCGGAATTTAGGAGAGCAATTGGTCTATAAGATTCTTTGCAGGACGGGTCCTTTCCACCTTTTAAAATCAAGGTTGTATATGAGCTAGAAAATGAAGAAGGAATCAAGTTACCATTTGCAAAAAAACTATTGAAAAGATTGCAGAGGTGTGGGGTAGCTTCACTAGACAAGATCTTGTAAAACTCACTAGGGAGACCATCTGGGCCTGCTGCCTTATTTAGTGAAAGCACAGATATTGTTTTTTCTATTTCCTCTATGGAGATGGGGGCATTTAAATTATTAGACATTTCAAGTGTAATTGTGGGGTGTTTGAGGTCCCTCCAGAAATCTGAAGATTTCTGTGAGTCACTTGTTT
Organism: Bombina bombina; assembly: GCF_027579735.1. NCBI lineage: Eukaryota > Metazoa > Chordata > Amphibia > Anura > Bombinatoridae > Bombina > Bombina bombina. The sequence goes on from NC_069499.1 coordinate 730,142,536, forward strand.
TATATGAATACAGCTCTTGATAGTACTCAAAAAATATGTTTAGAATGTCATCCGAGTTTGAAATTTGTAACCCTTTATCTTGCACACTATCTATTACAGGTTGTTTTTTCTCATTTTTAATTAATTTGGCTAACATCTTACCCGACTTATTCCCAAATCTATATAGCTTGGCTTCCATTCTTAATTCTCTTTGTGTTTCTTGTGACAATATAAAAGTATCCCTTTCATTTTTTGCTTTAACATATCTCGTCCAGTTTAATGGAGTTTTATCAAGAAGATATTGGTTATAAGCATTAGTCAGACATTGGCATGATTCTCTTTCTCTGCGTCTAATTTTCTTTTGTAAGGCAATACTATATGACAATATTTCCCCTCTCATTACTGCCTTCGCAGTATCCCAAAACAATTCAGGCTGACTCAGAAATTCCTTGTTAAAATGTACATACTCCTTGTACTTATTTACGAGCCAATTCTTAAATTTTATCTCTGCCATTAAATAATAAGGAAAAAAGAAGCGCGATAGAGCGGGGCGTGGGCGAGAAAACTGGAACTCCAAAACAATTGGTGCATGATCTGAGAGGAGAATTGACAGAATGTCTGATCTTACCCCATTCATTAACATACGTTCATCAATTAAAAACAAATCAATTCTAGAAAGAGTCTTATGCGCCTTCGAAAGGCAAGTAAAGCTCTGGCTAGAGGGATTTTGATGTCTCCAAACATCTCGCAAAGATAAATTTTGCATAATTTTTTTAAGTAGCTTAGATTCTAAATTATCCTTTTTTTGTTTCAGTTGTTTAACATCTCGCCTTAATCTGTCAATTGGGCTTTGTGGTGCCATGTTGAAATCTCCACCCATAATCAGGCACCCTTCCGTGTAAGCTAAAAGCTTAGATTGAAGAGTGGTCCAATAATTTGGGTCGAGTATATTAGGGCCATATGTATTGCACAGTGTATACATCCTCCGAGAGATCTTTATTTTCAGCATAACATATCTCCCCCCTGGGTCAGCCTCAAAATGTATTACTTCTGAATCAATTTTTTTCCCAATTAATACTGCTACTCCCCTCTTCCTCTTAACACTAGGTGCAAAATATATTTCCTTCACCCAGGCTGACCTAAGCTTCAAAGATTCTTCCGCAGATAAATGAGTTTCTTGAATGAAACCTATGTCAGTCCGGATTTTCCGAAGCTGAGTAAGAATTGCCTTCCTCTTAATTGGGGTAGATATACCACCCACATTCCATGACACAATTTTGCATTTATCACTGCCTGTACTCATTTATGTTTCCGAGAATAAGGGGCAGAGGGAAGAACAATAAATAATAATAATAATAAAAAAAAAAAAAAAAAAAAAAAAAAAAAGGGGGGGAAGGGGGTCCTTAGTTTTAAAAGGCAAAAATAAGAGATTCCTCTTCATTTCCTTTGATACAAAATGAGTATATGCCCTCTCCGCACCGGAGGGATCTAAGGACTGCGGCTCATATCTGAGCAGCCATCGCTCTCCCCTAACGTGGAGAGCAAAAAAAAAGAAGAAATTCAACATATTGTATTTTATCTGAGACCTTCATGTTTTAAACCTAATATCATCTGACCGGGGAATTCAGTGTTTTGTAGAAGCTTTCAGCTAAATGAGCCTCCTCAAAAAAATGAAAAACTTCATTAACTTTAACCTTCAGTTTATATGGAAATATTATAGTTGCCTGGAATCCTTTCTGTATAAACCTAGTGCAGATGGGAGCGAGCTCCCTTCTTTTTGCAGCGGTGTCAGCAGAAAAGTCCTGAAACAAGAGGATTGTGATACCTCCGACTTTAACTGACTGTTGTTTACGATAGTGCTGAAGTAAGGTAAGTTTGTCTTGGAAATTTAGCAATTTAGCTATAATAGGTCTAGGTTTAGTTCTGGCTTTGTTCCCTACATGGAATGAGCCTAATCTGTGCGCTCTCTCCACTGGAATAGGATATGAAGTGGGTGGCAATTTTAGAATTTTAGGCAAAGTTTCTGATACAAAGTCAACAAGATTGTCATATTGCTGTTCTTCTGGGAGTCCTATGATTCTTATATTGTTTCTCCTAGAGCGATTCTCTAGATCTTCTAGCCTATTCTGTATTTTTTGTAAGTTGGTATTCACAGATTCTAAATTGGAACTATGCGTTATTGTTAGATCTTCCAGGTCCGAGACTCTTTGCTCGGCTTCCTGCAGTCTATTGGAAAATTGGCGAACTTCCTGTGTTAAAGAAAGGAAGTCTTGTTTAATTTCAGCTCTTAGAGCTTCAAACTTGGGAGAGAGTGCTTCAGATATATTAGCAACAAGGTTTTGCATATTAATAGGTTCTTGCGCCACTAGTGGAACTGACTGCGTGTCCATGTTTGTCTCTTGATTACCTTTCATTTTCCTATCTCTCTGCCTCGCTGCCATGGCCGGAGAAGGGGTTCTAGGTGAAACGTGGAAAAATTTATCCATGTGCCAATAATAGAGAATTGTGAAGAAGGGGAAAAAAAAAAGGAAAAAGAAAAAAGAAATTAAGCCAAAAATTCGTGAAAGTTAGTGAAAAACCAGAGGTGTTTGTGGGTTTAAGTTGAGAGCTAGAGACGCTACCAAGCTGACATGTGAGGATAGGTGTGTGAAAGTGACGACCAAGTGTGGGGAGGGAGAGAGAGAGAGGAAGAGAAAAAAAAAAAAAAAAAGGGGAGAAAAGGGGGGAGGGGAGGGGGAAAGTGAACAAGCTAGTGATACTTAGTTAATTGTGCAGTGAGGTCCGGCCACGGATGCGAGTACCAGAGAAAAGATATGTAAAAGACATATCATCAGATCCACCAGGTCTAATAGTAGTAGTAGGGTCACAGCAAGATATTGCCAATAGGGCCAGTAAAAGTAATCTAGTTACTCTACTTTAAATAAAGCTCTAGTGCTGTCTAGAGATAGCGAGGGATATACCCTTGTTCACGGGGTAATCTCTAGAAAGAAAGGCTAATGCAAACATGTCCCAGAAATTATTTCAGCTTTTTTAACTGTTTAAGTCATAGTCTTATAAACTGTTTCTCTGCCTTTATATGTCTTCCTCCTAAACCCCTTTTTATCTTGCTACACCCACTATCTAAATCAAAACAGTTTTGCCAAAACTTAACACAGATATTAATTCTTATAAAGCATAAACAGATAATCAGCCAATATCTTTAAATCAATCAACAGCCCAGAACACATCGTTTCAGTTCAACATCCAGGACATATATAGAACAGCAATTTCTACTTGGAAAATTAAATTCTGAGATGTAGATATATAGATACAGTACAAAACTTAGGATTCAATACCAGAAAAATGGATAGATTGGATAAATTGAGAAAATATCAGCAACCTTATTTATAGAACAAGCTAATAATTCATGAGTTTAAATAGGTCAAATTAGTTGTTAGTTGTTAAGGATAAGAACATACAGGAGCAGCCCACAGCATATAATTAACAGAGTAGGGAGTTTTCTTAGCCTGTCTTTCCTACACAGGCACTAATACAGAATGTCTGTTAGGCTGTTAAATTAGGTAGGACCAGGAGGCTCTAAAAAGACCTAAAGGACAGCTATACATATAAATTCACAGTAAATTAGTTTTTAAAATATATAGCATAGCTGTAAGGGTAAGGAGCCCCTTTATCCCTCTCCCTCTCCTCTTTTCCCCTCTCCTCCAAAAAAAGGATCTCAAACCCTATAATCAGGAACCGTTTATATATAAGTCCTAGACTCAATTGAAAAAAAAGGGTTGGTTATTATACTCTTTATAGAAATCTCTGCTGGGCTATGCTACCAACGTAGGCCAATATTATAAAAACTGTTCTTACTGCTTTTATAAACCTTGAGATTTAAATAAAACTAATGCTTGCAGAAAGTGTGTTCATGCCATAATCTGAGTGTTAAGACACAGTGATATATGTTGAAAAAAAAGAAAGGAGCAGGAACCTCAGAAAAAAAAAATAGAGGAGAGAAAAAAAGAGAAAGAAGGAAGAAAAAAAAGAAAAAAGAAAAAGTAAAAAAGAACAAAAAGGCTACAATCAAGAATCAATAATTAACTGCATCTATATGTTGAATTACTACACATTTTAGCCATGTGAAAAATGTTTGCTTTTTGTAACTTCGCAAAAGACAACTATTTTCTTATCCTCTCTTGAATAGTCTTAAATCAGTCCATATTTTCTGTATGGCCTTGATATCTTAGGAAAGTAAAAAAATGTATCCTTTTAACAGTCTCAGTCAGTGACCGCACTTGATCCCAGTAAGCTTTTAAAGAGTCTTATTTAGTATCCTTTCCTTTCAGGATATCCCTAGCTCTCTCCAGGTTACACAGCTTGTCCCCTCTGGAAGATTATATCAGATGATTCAGCCAGCAAGTAAGTCAGGTATATATTATCACCATAGAAAACTCACCCCCTATGTGCATGCCAGCCGTCCGCATCTCCGTTGTTAGGCACTGTCTCCAACAAAAGCTTGTCCCAGAGTGAAGTCAGCTCCTCCGCTTCCTGTTCGTCCTTCCAGGAGGTAATCAAAGCTAATTCCCCTCACGCAGCACCGGTGGGAGGGGAAAAGCAGCACCGGACCAACACCGCAGCCAGCCAGACAGAAAGCTCCTACACCGGACCCAGCTCCCTCCCACGCAGCACCGGTGGGGGAGGGAGGGAGGGAGGAGAACCAAAAAAGGAGCCGGGGTACGACTCAGCAGCTGAGCCCACACAGGGCAGCGGGTAGGCTTAAGTTGAAATAAGAGAATTGCAGATTTTGTCCGGCGGGGTCAGCTGGCACACAGGGGGGAGAGAGATTGTTTAATCATACAGCCAAAATATCAGCAGGGGTAACAAGGGAGAGGCAAGGTAGTATGTTCCACTATAAGGTAAGAGAGCGTATGGCTACTACCAAGAAAGCAGGAAAAGTTGAGGGTCCAGGTAATTAAAAACTGACAACCATCAGTGGGATGACAGACCACTGGAGAAGGTTCCGGATCAGTTAATCCTTGACTATCCGAGACTGTTACCCCAAGACTTGGGGTAGGGCGCGAACAAACCACCGCCACTGTGTATGGGACTGGAGCTGAATCCTGAGCCACACCTGTGCAGCACCTGTGCAACACACCTGCTCAGCAGCACCTGTGCAGCACACCTGCTCAGCAGCACCTGTGTAGCTCCACCTCCACCGGAACCTCCAGAGCATGCAATTTTAAACAACCTTTCAATGTATTTTATCATCAAATTTGCTTTGTTGTCTTGGTATTCTTTGTTGAAAGCTAAACCTAGGTAGGCTAATAAACCGATTTCTAAGCCATCGAAGGCCGCCTCTTATCTTAGTGCATTTTGACAGTTTTTGACAGTTAGACAGTGCTAGTTCATGTGTGCCATATAAATAACATTTTGCTCACTCCCATGGAGTTATTTATGAGGCAGCACTAATTGGCTAAAAAGTATGTCTGTCAAAAGAACTGTCACAGTGCTAAAAAGTATATTATTACCATGTTGGTTATGCAAAACTGGGGACTAGGTAATAAAAGGATTATCTATCTTTTTAGAAAATAAAACATTTAAATTGGACTGTCACTTTAAGTAAAATTTGTCAGAAAAAAAGTGTACTGCGCATTTAAAATTTAGAGTAAGTGATATTATATTGTTTTTTTTTTTATTATGCCCTTGTTGATTATGCAATTCTACTGCATTAAATGGTCCTTTAAATAGTAGTACCTTGTGATTAACTCACTGTTGGATCTGCCAACCAGAAGAGGGTGTTAAAGGGAAATTCCAGACAAAATTGGAATTGACATGGATTCATTTCAGTTTTAAATAGAAGCATTTTTTCAGTATACATATATTAGCAAATATGCTTCTGATAAAAGCTATAACTGTTTCAAAAGTGTATTTAAGTATGCACCAGCATTTTAAACACAACACTTGCTGAGTGAGCCTAAGGTGCTTTTATCATCTGGTTATGACTCAATGGGGCCGAATGGCCCTGAATACCCCGGTTTCCGCGCAAGCCTTCAGGGTCTTCAGAAACAGGAGTTAAAAAGCAGTGGTCTTAAGACAGCTGCTCCTTAACTCGTCCGCCTCCTCTGAGGTTACGGACATCAATCCGCCCGATCGCATGCGATCGGGTTGATTGACATCCGCTACTAGTGGCCGATTAGCCGCAAATCTGCAGGGGGCGGCATTGCACAAGCAGTTCACTAGAACTGATTGTGCAATGTTAAATGCCAACAGCGTATGCTGTCGGCATTCAGCAATGTCCGCCAGACATTGATAAATCTGCCCCAATTTGTTAATTGCTGACATGATACAAGCCCCACTGGTGCTCTGAGCAGCTGCAGTATTTAAAATGCTGGTGCACTGAGAATATCTCGCTATACTTCACATGCACGTGCAAAGAAAAATGTTAACACTAAAACAGTGATGACTTTTACTAGAAACATTTTTGCCAATATATGTGTATTACAAATATGTTTATATTCAATAAAACTATGTGCATTTCTTTTTGACTAGAATGTCCCTTTAAGGCCTGGAACATATTAAGTATAGGACCAATTTTCATTAAACCGATAATTTAAAAATATGCTTCCTATAAAAATGGAAATGGCTAATTACGATTACATCAACATTGAAAAAGTGCTCCTCTGCATCCACTGATATTAAAAAAAAAATCGAATGTGGTCAACTATATGCATGATTACAAATATTAGTTTTCATTTCTCATTAATGGTTTCCTTATTTTTTAACATAGTAATACACTAAGGGTACATGAAACTTGTTTCATGATCTTCATAGAATGTAAACAGTGTAAACATTTATTAGTTTTCTGATCTAATGAACAAATAAAAAAGGGTTTTAATTCCTGTAAAATCATTGTATATTACAGGTTGTAGGCTTAAATTAAGTCACGTTTCCCAGTCTGATTATCAAACACCATTTTAATCAGCTATAGGCATTTTGCAGTTTTTCATGCACAATGCTCATGTCTGCAAGTGATCAAGGTCAATACAGAAAACCATTTTGTATTTCAAAAATAGACAATTTCATGCATGTGCATAGTAGACCAAGAGATTTACGCTCAGAGTTCAAAAACCTTTTCTTATTATTATTCATGAAGAAATAAAAACTGTCTCACATTCAATATGATTTATGGCAAAATGCAGGAATCTGATGCCCCGTTAGACAGCTAGAATCCTTTCTTGTTGACAAATGACAGCCCTCTTTATACTCGCTGATTAATCAATTTCTTCCATTTACAGTAGTGATATAGTCAGGATCTAGTGGTCTAGCACAATCCTGGAACAGTTAGAAAAGTTTATCTAATTATATTTATGTCACTGATTTGTGCCTTCCAGAAGTAGCTATACACCTTTTTAGTAATCTTCAGGGCAATTCTAACTTCCTACACATACTCCTCCCCTTCCTGATGGAAATAGTTCACATACAAACAAGCTAGAACATATTAGTAGAAAGAAAAAGACTATACCCTGGGTCATATTGCTGCAATTACCCCAGACCCAAAACCAAACACATGTGCTATTTTGGACCTCAGTATATCACTATTAATTATCATTACTAATTACTATGAGTGTAAGCAGTAAGTTAGAACACATCTTGTTCTCTCCATACTCTTGTAGTTATACACTCAAGAACCAATAGGGTTAGTAGCAATGCAATCTACATAATGTTCTAGAAAACAAGAAAAAAACAAGGCACCTAGTTCTCAGAAAGTCAATCAGGACTTGCCTTTCCAAAGCTGTTTGCACAGGTGCAAGAATACTAAACTGATAAAAGTCAGTGAAACATAAAACACTCTATGGGGCCGATTTATTAAAGGGACAGTCAAGTATAAATTAAACTTTCATTATTCAGATAGGACTTTTAATTTTAATCGACTTTCCAATTTACTTTTATCATCAAATTTGCTTTTTTCTCTTGGTATTCTTAGTTTAAACTAAACATAGGTAGGCTCATATGCTAATTTCTAAGCCTTTGAGGGCTGCCTCTTATCACAGGCTTTTTAAATCTATTTTCAACACAAAGAGACAGAAAGTACACGTGGGCTATATAGATAACACTGTGTTCAGGCACAGAAAGTTATTTAAGATCTAGCACAACACAATGCTAAATTTAAGACAATAGATAATAAACAGTCACAGTCATGTGATCAGGGGGCTGGAAGAAGGTTCCTAGATACAAGGTAATCACAAAGGTAAAAAGTACATTAATATAACTGTGATGGTTATGCAAAACTGGGAAATGAGTAATAAAGGGATTATCTATCTTTTAAAACAATAACAATTCTATGGTTGACTGTCCCTTTAAGCAGCCTATGCTGCTTATTTCACCGGACACAGGATTCAAGAAACAGCGGTCGTGAGACCGCTACTCCTTAACCCGTCCGCCACCTCTGAGGTGACGGACTGCAATCATCCGCGAATATGCAGGGGATGGCATTGCACAAGCATTTCACTAGAAATGCTTGTGCAATCATAAATGCCTACAGCGTATGCTGTCAACATTTATCGATGCCGGGCAAACATGATTGGCTACAGTGAATCATGTACGCCCTCCGTTTGTTAAATCTACCCCTATAATAAAAACAAATATGTGTCGACACCTATGGTACCTGTTGGGATAATCACTATAGTCACTAATATCACTGGAACTCCACTCCGGATATAGGCATAAATAATATGGAAGTTCAAAAGAGGGCTAACTCCAATAGCTGTATAACCCTCCTCCACTCACCTCACCTCCAGCGGTCCGGTCCGTGTAATACATCTGCCATTATCTTTGAATAGCCTGTCCTAAGGTAGAGAAACTGAGTTTTCTCACTTCGAGATCTCCGTGGAGCAGTCCGGTAAACCAACCGTGCAGGGACTGATCTAGGCTCCGCTACCCTCTGTGGCTCATTCACCCAATGGCGTCTGACGTCATCAAGCGTCACCGGCTTCCGACTTCTGACCTCCAGTTGTTGCGTGAGGTGAGTGGAAACGTGATAGCAGGAAACAACATCCGATATCCACCGTGCAAACCTCCGTTTCAGGAAGACCAAACAATATAAAGAGTCAAGGTGCACTCGTAGCCGGAGATGTTGATAAAGGAAATATTAATTATAGAATTCATAAAAACTTCTTTGACGAAGATGGTATTTGAACAGTCAGGATCAAGTGGCAATGTGAGTGGTGAAAGCTCCACTCCAAGGACTGTCTGCTGACGCGTTTCGGCTCAAGAGGCCGTAATCTACCCCTATGTCTGAATAAAGCTGTAGTAGATATTTAACTGCTGACCAGTAGATTACAAGACTATTGTGTAACATCTCATTTCGTCTCAGCCAGCTATGTTAATATGGGCACAAGAATATGATCCCCTGTGCTAAACAAGATGGATTTCACATGTAAGATCATATGTTCTTATGTTTAGCACATGTATGTGTGGATCACAATTAACAAAAAAGTCCATCTTACTAAAGTATGGGCACCTCAGCCTAGAGCAACTGTACCACTAAAGCACCATTGTACCTGGGACAAAATAAAATTATGTGACTGAAACTTTCACATTAACAGTTGCAGCTTTTAACAAGATCAAAAGAACACATTCCACTGGCTAAAGATAGCTAGAAAGCCTTTTGACCTATTCTAGAACTAAAGTTACAAATACCATTATCTTTGCTTATATTTCTAGCCATTTCCAAGTATTTTGGATTACTTTAGTTACATCCAAGTATGTTAAGAAAAGCCTCATTATTCAGGATTCAAATAGGTTGAATAAATAATCTCAGAACTGGTATTCAGAAGATGGATCTCCCACAGAAGAAAATTCAAAATAGAAGAAATCCTTAAAACTACATTAGCCTGATAAAAAAAAAAGGTGGACCATATATAATAATGAGATAACAGACTTTAGCTGTGACCTTGCAGACAAACATTACTGTAGATACTAACTTATCAGAGCATGTTTTTTTTTTTAGCATTAATCATTCAGGACAGTAACCAAGCCTATGCTGACACTTTCAAGTCTTGGTAATGAAATGATCCAGAAAAGAGGAAATCAAGCAAGTAACAAATAATTCTTCTACGCCTGAAGAACTAAATCAAGTTCTCTTTGCTCAGTCTAGTGCCATATGTTTTTTTCTGCTTTTTTACTTGTTATTTTAAGTTACTAAAAGATGCAACGTCAAATACATAATCCAGAGTGGATTGCTGGAGAATTACTATTGAATTGATTGCAATGGATTGAAGATATAGATTTGGCACAATATCTCGGAACTCTGAGATCTCCTTATGTGATCTCAAGATTTCTAGATTCTGCTAGACTGAAAACTTTGGGACAGGCTGCCTTACCCACCAAAAGTCTGAGATGGTAATAAAAGCTGCTCCCTCAGCCAACAACACCTTTATAATTATTATTTCCCCGTTATTGGCACAAAGAAGAGCCAATCATAGCAGAACATCAGAGAAACCTTCAAATAAATAATATAATAGAAGGCCTGGATAATCTAGAAAAATATCCACTAACCAGTCCTGCAAAACATAAATAAGAGGATAAAAGTTTAAAGAGACACTCAAGTCAAAATAAACTTTTATAATTCTGATAGAGCATGCAGTTTTAAGACACTTTTGCACAGTCTTATTGGGGAACAAGATGCTACTGAGCATGTGCACAAGCTCACAGGGTATACGTATACTAGTCTGTGATTGGCTGATGTCTGTCACATAAAAACAGAAGTGATAGAAAAAAGAAAAGAAAAAAAAACTATCTGAAGGGCTTCTACCTGAGGAATCAAAATGAGAACTTCACTGAAACCCTGAGGCAATAGAAAAGGGTCTCTGCATCTGCCTTTTATATATAATACCAAGGCATTGCCCATACTTAAAATATATTTTTTTATTATTACTATGAGAGGAAAATATAGACAAGAAAAGTCTTTAGCAAAGCTCGATTCAACTAAACCCTTCCATGACTCTAGGAGTATTAGCCCCAAGCTTGTGCATGTCCATATTACTTCTTCTGATAAACAGTAGAGGCACAATTAGCAGCCAGTTTAACCTATCAGCAATAAAACATCCCTAATTCTAGAATACTTTTTTACTTTACACTCTTCCCTAAGGAAAGCTTTCTGAGAAGGTTTATACTTACTCCATTAGTTCCTGAATACTAACGAGAGAGGAAAACATATATCCTACAAAATATGTTCTGTCTAATCCAAACACACAATCCTACTGCTAAATAAGGAACGTGGGTTTAAATATATAATAAGTAGTAACAATCATTTTAACCACAAGTATAATCACAACATAAACATAGAAAAACATTTTATTTCCATTCATGTCACATGTATTAACAAATTATTTGTGGTTTTGTTGCCACTCACTTTTTAAAAACTAGATGTAGGCAAAATATTGTTTTATTAGCTGTCACACAATAATTGAAGAGACAGTAAAATAAAAATTAATCTTATTATTCAGAGAATACACATTTATACAACTTTCCAATTTACTTCAACTATCAAATTTTCTTATCTCTCTTGTCATCCTTTGTTTAGGGGCGATACCTAGGTAGGTTCTGGAGCAGCAATGCAGTGCTGGGAGCTTGCTCGTAATTGGTGGCTGCACACATGCCTAGTCATTAGTTCATCAGATGTGTTCATCTAGCTCACAGAAGTGCATTGCTGCTCATGATATTACTTTTCAACAAAGGATACCAAGAAAACAAAGCAAATTTCCTAATAGAAGTTGATAAAATTGTAAGTTTCATTTTGACTTTACTGACTTTTAATGCTCAACTTTAAGAAGCTAGTTTTATTATGTTCAGCACCATTCTGTGTACCTCCTATACAGTGTTTTTCAATGTCAGTCCTCAAGTAACCCTAACAGGCCAGATTTGAATAATATCTTAACTATAACACAGGTGAAATAATCAGATAATGGGTGATTGCAGGTTAGTAACCATGGTTACTGATCAGCTGATTATTTCACCTGTGCTCAAGTTAAGGGTACTTGAGAACTGTAGTTCAGAAACACTGACCTATAAGGTTAATACTAATACATTTCTCAGAGCAAACCCGTTTTAAATATGAGCCAATTATCTAAAACTATGCTGGGATTTTTGATGATTGACAAATTTGATTAGCAAACGGTTAGAACTTTTTTCTAGGTAGTTTCTTCCTATCAGTTTTATGAGATGGTATACTAATGAGTGAAGCATACACACCTCCCAACTATACCACAGTTTAATGTCATCCCCCAAATTAAGACTATGAGGTCTACTTATCAAGCCGTCAACTTTCTTGCATTCGACGGCACCAATACGCTCGCCTGACATTGCCTAAATTCGCTGCCGCGGACCTGAATACGTTCTCCATATTTAACAAAAAAGCTGACAAAAAGCTGCGCACCAAGTACGGGGCGATGAGCAGCGGACTGTTGTTAACTAACAGTCATCAATCTCGCTGCTCTTCGGCTTTTTCCCAGCTTTATTTGTATACTGTCACTAAACACAGCCACTATATTAAACTGTTTAACCCCTATCCCGGCGCTCCCGGACCCTGCCGCAACTAAATAAAGTTATTAACCCCTATCCAGCCGCTCCTGGACCCCGCCGCCACTCTAATAAAGTTATTAACCCCTATTCCTCCGCTCACCGCCTATCCCGCCGCGACCTACATTATGTTATTAACCCCTAATCTGCTGCCCCCTGCACCGCCGCGACTCTAATAAAGTTATTAACCCCTATCCCACCGCTCCCGGACCCTGCCGCAACTAAATAAAGTTATTAACCCCTATCCTGCCGCTCCTGGAGCCCACCGCAACTAAATAAATGTATTAACCCCTAAACCGCCAGCCCCCCACATCGCCATAAACTAAATTAACCTATTAACCCCTAAACCTAACAACCCGCTAACTTTATATTAACTCATCCCTATCTTATAATAAATTTAAACTTACCTTTAGATTTAAATTAAACTATATTAAACTAATAATTAACCTATTCTAACTAATACAATTACATTAAACTATATTAAACTAATAATTAACCTATTCTATTATAATAAAATTACAATAAATTATGTTAAATTAATAATTAATCTAACTTAACTTTTATACTAAAATTACATAAAACTACAAATTAAAATAACTATATTATATATTTAAACACCTAACCCTACTCAAATAATTTAAATCTGCACTACAAAATTACAAAGTTACCAAAAATGAACAACTAAGTTACAAAAAAATAATAGTGGTTAACTAAGTTAAAAAAAATAAACACTAAATTACAAAAAAAAAAGAAATTATCAAAGCTTTAAACTAATTACACCTAATCTAAGTGCCTTATGAAAATAAAAAACCCTAGCCTACAATAAACTACCAATAGCCCTTAAAAGGGCCTTTTGCGGGGCATTGCCCCAAAGTAATCAGCTCTTTTACCTGTAAAAAAAAATACAAATACCCCCCGAACAGTAAAACCAGCCACCCACACAACCAACCCCCCAAATAAAAAGCTAACTCAAAAAACCTTAGCTCCCCATAGCCCTGAAAAGGGCATTTGGATGGGCATTGCCCTTAAAAGAGCATTTAAGCTCTATTGCAGCCCAAGTCCTAATCTAAAACCCACCCAATAAACCCTTAAAAAATCCTAACACTAACCCCCTGAAGATCGACTTACAGTTCTGAAGATCCGACATCCATCATCCAAGAAGCCGGGAGAAGTCCTCAATGAAGCGGCCGAAGTCTTCATCCAAGCCCGCAGAAGTCTTCATCCAGACGGCATCTTCTATCTTCATCCATCCAGCACGGAGCGGCTCCATCTTCAAGACATCCAAGGCATCCAAGCATCCTCTTCTTTCCGACGACTACCGATGAATGAAGGTTCCTTTAAATGACATCATCCAAGATGGCGTCCCTTAGATTCCGATTGACTGATAGAATTCTATCAGCCAATCGGAATTAAGGTTGAAAAAATCCTATTGGCTGTTGCAATCAGCCAATAGGATTGAGCGTTCATCCTATTGGCTGATCCAATCAGCCAATACAATGCAAGCTCAACCCTATTCCCCTCTACACTATGAGGCGCCCCTTCTCTTTCTTTTCTAGAATGAAAAACATAATTTATGCTTACCTGATAAATTTATTTCTCTTGTAGTGTATCCAGTCCACGGATCATCCATTACTTGTGGGATATTCTCATTCCCAACAGAAAATTGCAAGAGGACACCCACAGCAGAGCTGTAATATAGCTCCTCCCCTAACTGTCATAGCCAGTCATTCGACCGAAAACAAGCCGAGAAAGGAGGAACCATAGGGTGTAGTGGTTACTGTAGTTTAAATTTAAAAATTACCTGCCTTAAAATGACAGGGCGGGCCGTGGACTGGATACACTACAAGAGAAATAAATTTATCAGGTAAGCATAAATTATGTTTTCTCTTGTTAAGTGTATCCAGTCCACGGATCATCCATTACTTGTGGGATACCAATACCAAAGCTGAAGTACACGGATGAAGGGAGGGACAAGGCAGGAACTTAAATGGATGGAACCACTGCCTGTAAAACCTTTCTCCCAAATATAGCCTCCGAAGAAGCAAAAGTATCAAATTTGTAAAATTTTGAAAAAGTATGAAGCGAAGACCAAGTCGCAGCCTTGCAAATCTGTTCAACAGAAGCCTCATTTTTAAAGGCCCAAGTGGAAGCCACAGCTCTAGTGGAATGAGCTGTAATCCTTTCAGGAGGCTGCTGTCCAGCAGTCTCATAGGCTAAGCGGATTAAGCTTCTTAGCCAAAAAGAAAAAGAGGTTGCCAAAGCCTTTTGACCTCTTCTCTGTCCAGAGTAGACAACAAACAAAGCAGATGTTTGACGAAAATCTTTAGTAGCTTGTAAGTAAAACTTTAAAGCACAGACCACGTCCAGATTGTGTAACACAAGGATGGAACCACAATCTCTTGATTGATATTCTTGTTAGATACCACCTTAGGTAAGAACCCAGGTTTGGTACGCAGGACTACCTTATCCGTATGAAAAATCAGATAAGGAGAATCACATTGTAAGGCAAATAGCTCAGAGACTCTACGAGCCGAGGAAATAGCTACCAAAAAAAAAAAAAGAACTTTCCAAGATAAAAGTTTATCTATGGAATGAAGAGGTTCGAACGGAACTCCTTGAAGAACCTTAAGAACCAAGTTTAAGCTCCATGGTGGAGCAACAGGTTTAAACACAGGCTTGATTCAAACTAAAGCCTGACAAAATGCCTGAACGTCTGGAACATCTGCCAGACGCTAGTGCAAAAGAATAGACAGAGCAAAAATCTGTCCCTTTAAGAAACTAGCTGACAATCCTTTTTCCAAACCTTCTTGGAGAAAAGATAAAATCCTAGGAATCCTGACCTTACTCCATGAGTAACCCTTGGATTCACACTAATAATGATATCTACGCCATACCTTATGGTAAAATTTCCTGGTGACAGGCTTTCGTGCCTGTATTAAGGTATCAATAACTGACTCGGAGAAGCCACGCTTTGATAAAATCAAGCATTCAATCTCCAGGCAGTCAGCCTCAGTCAAATTAGATTTGGATGGTTGAAAGGACCCTGAAGTAGAAGGTCCTGTCTCAGAGGCAGAGACCATGGTGGAAAGGATGACATGTCCACTAGATCTGCATACCAGGTCCTGCGTGGCCACGCAGGTGCTATTAGAATCACCGATGCTCTCTCCTGCTTGATCTTGGCAATCAGTCAAGGGAGCAGAGGAAACAGTGGAAACACATAAGCCAGGTTGAAAGACCAGGGCGCTGCTAGAGTATCTATCAGTGTCGCCTTGGGATCCCTGGACCTGGATCCGTAACACGGAAGCTTGGCGTTCTGGTGAGACGCCATGAGATCCAGTTCTGGTTTGCCCCAACGGAGAATCAGTTGTGCAAATACCTCCGGATGGAGTTCCCACTCTCCCGGATGAAAAGTCTGACGACTTAGAAAATCCGCCTCCCAGTGCTCTACACCTGGGATATGGATAGCTGATAGGTGGCAAGAGTGAATCTCTGCCCAGTGAATTATTTTTAAAACTTCTAACATCTCTAGGGAACTTCTTGTTCCCCCTCGATGGTTGATGTAAGCTACAGTCGTGATGTTGACCGACTGAAATCTGATGTACCTCAGAGTTGCTAACTGAGGCCAAACCTGAAGAGCCTTGAATATCGCTCTTAGTTCCAGAATATTTATTGGAAGGAGAGACTCCTCCTGAGTCCACGATCCCTGAGCCTTCAGGGAGTTCCAGACTGCACCCCAACCTAGAAGGCTGGCATTTGTTGTTACAATAGTCCAATCTGGCCTGCGAAGGTCATACCTTTGGACAGATGGACCCGAGATAGCCACCAGGGAAGAGGATCCCTGGTCTCTTGGTCCAGATTCAGTTGAAGGGCCAAATCTGTGTAATCCCCGCTCCACTGACTGAGCCTGCATAGTTGCAGCGGTCTGAGATGTAAGCGTGCAAACGGCACTATGTCCATTGCCGCTACCATTAAGCCGATTACTTCCATACACTGAGCCACCAAAGGGCACGGAATGGAATGAAGAACCCGATAGGAATTTAGAAGCTTTGATAACCTGGACTCCGTCAAGGTAAATTTTCATTTCTACAGAATCTATCAGAGTCCCTAGAAAGGAAACTCTTTTGAGTGGGGATAGAGAACACTTTTCCTCGTTCACTTTCCACCCATGCGACCTCAGAAATGCCAGTACTACGTCCGTATGAGACTTGGCAATTTGGAAGTTTGACGCCTGTATCAGGATGTCGTCTAAATAAGGGGCTACTGCTATGCCCCGCAGCCTTAGGACCGCCAAAAGCGACCCTAGAACCTTTGTAAAGATTATTGGGGCTGTAGATAATCCAAAGGGAAGAGCTACAACTGGTAATGCCTGTCTTGAAAGGCAAACCTGAGAAACCAATGATGATCTTTGTGTATCGGAAAGGTGAAGATAAGCATCCTTTAGATCCACTGTAGTCATATATTGACCCTCCTGGATCAGTGGTAGGATGGTACAAATAGTTTCCATCTTGAACAACGGAACTTTGAGGAATTTGATTAAGATCTTTAGATCCAAAATCGGTCTGAAGGTTCCCTCTTTTTTGGGAACCACAAACAGATTTGAGTAAAAACCCTGTTCCTGTTCCTCCTTTGGAACTGGATGGATCACTCCCATAACTAGGAAGTCTCGTACACAGTGTAAGAATGCCTCACTCTTTATCTGGTTTGCAGATAATTGTGAAAGGTGAAATCTCCCTTTTGGGGGGGAAGCTTTGATGTCCAGAAGATATCCCTGGGATATAATTTCCAACGCCCAGGGATCCTGAACATCTCTTGCCCACGCCTGGGCGAAGAGTGAAAGTCTGCCCCCTACTAGATCCGTTACCGGATAGGGGGTCGTTCCTTCATGCTGTCTTAGAGGCAGCAGCAGGCTTTTTGACCTGCTTACCTTTTTTCCAGGTCTGGTTTTGTCTCCAGACTGTCTTGGATTAAGCAAAAGTTCCCTCTTGTTTATTATTAGAGGAAGTTGATGCCGCACCTGCCTTGAAGTTTCGAAAGGCATGAAAATTAGACTGTTTGGCCCTAGATTTGGACCTGTCCTGAGGAAGGGCACAACCTTTTCCTCCCGTGATATCAGCAATAATCTCCTTCAAACCAGGCCCAAATAGGGTCTGCCCCTTGAAGGGAATGTTAAGTAGCTTAGATTTTAAAGTCACGTCAGCTGACCATGATTTAAGCCATAGCGCTCTGCGCGCCTGTATAGCAAAACCAGAATTCTTAGCCGTTAGATTATTCAAATGAACAATGGCATCAGAAATAAAATAATTGGCTAGCTTAAGTGCTCTAAGTTTGCCAAGTATGTCATCCAATGGAGTCTCTACCTGTAAAGCCTCTTCCAGAGACTCAAACCAGTACGCCGCAGCAGCAGTGACAGGGGCAATGCATGCAATGGGCTGTAGGATAAAACCTTGTTGAATAAATATTTTCTTAAGGTAACCTTCTAATTTTTTATCCATTGGCTCTAAAAAAGCACAACTGTCCTCGACAGGGATAGTAGTACGCTTTGCTAGAGTAGAAACTGCTCCCTCCACCTTAGGGACTGTCTGCCATAAGTCCCGTGTGGTGGCGTCTATTGGAAAACATTTTTCTAAAAATAGGAGGGGAAGAGAACGGCACACCTGGTCTATCCCATTCCTTATTAATAATTTCTGTAAACCTTTTAGGTATTGGAAAAACATCAGTACACACCGGCACTGCAAAGCATTTATCCAGTCTACAAAATTTCTCTGGCACTGCAATGGTATCACAGTCATTCAGAGCAGCTAAAACCTCCCTAATTAACACGCGGAGGTGTTCAAGCTTAAATTTAAATGTAGAAATATTAGAATCAGGTATCTTTCCTGAGTCATTAACATCACCCACTGACTGAAGCTCTCCTTCCTCAGCTTCTGCATATTGTGAGGCAGTATCTGACATGGTTTTTTAAAGCGTCAGTATGCTCTGCATTTTGTCTCACCCCAGAGCTATCTCGCTAACCTCTAAGTTCAGGTAGTCTGGCTAATACCGCTGACAGTGTATTATCCATGACTGCCGCCATGTCTTGTAAAGTAAACGCTATGGGCGCCCTAGATGTACTTGGCGCCATTTGAGCGTGAGTCCCTTGGGCGGGAGTCAAAGGGTCTGACACGTGGGGAGAGTTAGTCGGCATAACTTTCCCCTCGTCAGATTCCTCTGGTGATAATTTTTTAAAAAACAGAATATGATCTTTATTGCATAAAATGAAATCAGTACATTTGGTACACATTCTAAGAGGGGGTTCCACCATGGCTTTTAAACATAATGAACAAGGAGTTTCTTCTATGTCAGACATGTTTATACAGACTAGCAATGAGACTAGCAAGCTTGGAAAACACTTTAAATCAAGTTAACAAGCAAATATAAAAAACGGTACTGTGCCTTTAAGAGAAACAAATTTTGTCAGAATTTGAAAAACAGTGAAAAAAATGCAGTAAATCAAACGAAATTTTTACAGTGTATGTAATAGGCTAGCAGAGCATTGCATCCACTTGCAAATGGATGATTAACCCCTTAGTTCAAAAAACGGATCAAAAAAACGAAATAGACTTTTTTTTTTTTTTGATAAAATTTTGATGATACCAGTCGTTATTAAATCACTGTATTCAGGCTTAACTTACATTAATCCGGTATCAGCAGCATTTTCTAGTGTTTTCCATCTCTAGAAAAAATTATAACTGCACATACCTGATAGCAGAATAAACTGCACGCCATTCTCTCGCTGAAGTTACCTCATCTGTGTAATCCCCTCAGACATATGTGAGAATAGCAATGGATCTTAGTTACAACCTGCTAAGATCATAGAAACCTCAGGCAGATTCTTCTTCTATTTACTGCCTGAGATAAAATAGCACAACTCCGGTACTATTTAAAAATAACAAACTTTTGATTGAAGAAAATAAACTAACTATATTTAACCACTCTCTCCTACAAAATCCTAGCTTGTTGAGAGTTGCAAGAGAATGACTGGGTATGACAGTTAGGGGAGGAGCTATATTACAGCTCTGCTGTGGGTGTCCTCTTGCAATTTCCTGTTTGGAATGAGAATATCCCACAAGTAATGGATGATCCGTGGACTGGATACACTTAACAAGAGAAATAATATTGAATACTAAAGTTAACATTTTCTAGAGGTGCTACATTTGACCATAAAGTGTAGTAAGATGTCAGGAATACATGTAATATATTGATAGAGGCCCTAATGTAAAAATATGAGAGATCAAAGTTACCACATATGGATGGCTCTTGCTATTGATAGAGAGGGATCAAAAAATTAACCTGATTACATTTTCTGGTTGATCTATCATTTAAATGTTATTGCTATACCAAAAAATGACCAATATAACAAAATGGTCTATAAAGGGACACTGAACCCAATTTTTTTTTCTTTATTTGAAAAAGAAGGCATCTAAGCTATTTGTTTGTTTCAGTACCCTGGAAAGCACTTTTTCATTGGTGGATTAATTTATCCACCAATCAGCAAGAACAACCCAGGTTGTTCACCAAAAATGGGCCGGCATCTAAACTTACATTCTTGCATTTCAAATAAAGATACCAAGAGAATGAAAAAAAATGATAATAGGAGTAAATTAGAAAGTTGCTTAAAATTGCATGCTCTATCGTAATCACAAAAGAAAAAAAATTGGGTTCAGTGTCCCTTTAATTAAACGCTGCCATGTCAATATGTTCATTGAGACCAAAGGGATTGATCGTCTTCATTTTCCATATCCAGAAGGTTTCCCTTTGTCTCAAATGTATAAATCTGTTCCTACCCCACTTGGGGATTATGTATTCAATGGGGAAAATCTTAAAAATATTGATTTGGCCCTCATGGCATTGTGCTCCATGTTGGGGAACACTATGATTTACTAGGGTTCTTTTTAAAATTTCTAAGATGTTCTCTCCATCTCTTTTTCAGAGCTCTAGAGGTCCTGCCAATATATTGTATTCCACACCTACATTCAAGTAAATATACCACAAATGCAGAATCACATGTGAAATGGGATGTGATCTCAAATTCCTCTTTAGTTTAAACAAACTTAAAAATAACCCTATTTCCCATGGTAAATGAACATAGACGACAATTAGGTCTATTGCACTTATAGAAACCAATTTTTCCTAACACTAGGTTATTCTCTTCAGGAAGTTGTATGTTTTTTCTCATTACCACCTTACTGGGGCCAATTTATTTTTAAGGGTCAGAGCTCTTCTGAAAATACAGACTGGAGACTCTTCTATAACATCCTTAAGTATAGGATCTCCTTTTAGTATGAACCAGTGTTTCGGAAGTATACTCTTAATATTATTGTGATTAGTGTTGTATTGTGTTATAAATCGTAAATTGTTATATTTACTGATTTCATTGGTATGGTCCCCTTTGGATTTTGATTTAATATTATTTACTTTAAAAAATCTCGACCTATCTTTGTCCCTCGCCTTGAGATAACTTTCTTCTACCAGTTCCATAGGATATTCTCTCTCTAAAAATCTATCCTTCAGGATTTGAGCTTGTTAATCATACACAGCCAAATCTGTACAATTTCTACTGATTCTACAAAATTGGTTGTACGGAATATTCTTTTTCCAAGGTTTGTGATGATTGCTTTTGAAATTAAGATAGCTATTTGTATCCACTGTCTTGGAAAATGTTTTGGTAGATACATTCCCCTCTGGATTCCAATATAGTATCAAATCCAAAAAGTCTATACTCGCTTTACCAATTTTAGAAGTAAAATTGAGACCCATATTGTTGTCATTGAGTGACTTTACAAAATCTGTGGCTGATGTTTCAGACCCCTCCCAAATAAATAGCAGTTCATCAATGAAACGGCCATAGAAAACCAAAACCCCCACTCCGTGGTAACGGACCCAGTCCAAAAGGATTGGCAATGTCCGAATACAAAGAATACAAAATTCTCTGAACCACACCTCAGAAGAAAAAGGAGGGGCCAAAAAAGGAACGAACCCATGGGAGAAGAACTCTGACCATTATTTAAATCTTGCTTGCTTCCACAAAGCCATGACAGAAATACAACATGCTCGGGTTCCAGAACCCTACACAGCTCCCCTCCTAAGAGGGACCACTCCCAAACAAGGGAGATAGGACACTAACTCCAGTGTCCCAGTACCAGAATCCAGCCCTATGACCTTTTGCACACAAAGAAGGGCAGAACCCCTTGGAACGAGAAGAGAAGGACCTTCGGGGTGACAATGGATACTGTATTCTGAAACCTCCCTGAAGGAAGGCAATGCAATGGAACCGCTTCCCCAGCCATAGGCATGGAGAAGAGATGAGAGAACAGTGAAAAACAATTGATAAGAAACCATTTAGTCATACCGACAGCTCAGCTGAAACAAACAACCACAAGCCCACATCAAGGTGCAATAGCTGCCCCTGACACCACTGTAAGATACCGCTTGAGAGACAGGAAAACTAACCCTCAGGCAGATACCAAATCCCCCCTGAAGGGACAGTGGATGTTCCAAAACCAAAGGGTTTGAAACCGAACCGCCCAGGACCGATCCAGATCCGGACTTCAACAAGAGACATGGCCAAAAGCCAGATCCCCAGAACCCGAGAACGGTCGATGTTCTAACCCTCAAGGCACTTCACTCGGAGGAGTGCCCCTGGGCAGAGCATCCCATGTCCCAATGTCCCTGGACATTGGATGCTCAAAATAGATTCAGACCAAAGAGTTTAGACGGACAACTTAACAGGCCTAAGAAGAGGGCAACCAGCACCCGGAGGAACGCCTGAAACCAGGACCCTCTGCTTTCAAACCCAAAGAGCTAGATCTCTTAGAGAGTCGAAGGGGAACACCCCCCTATAGACCACAGGTTTACACGGATCAGGCTCCAACAAGCCCTTGGGATGCGAAGGAGATAAAATCACCAAGACCCCTACAGAATCAGCCTCCCGTAAATCCTGCACCTCACAGGAAAAACGGTGGGAGCCTCACAACTCCTGGAAAATAAATCGACCAAGGCAATGCCGGGGAAAAAACAACAGGGCCTAACCCAAAACCCCTGCGTTCCCATAGAAGAGTGAGCACTCTAAAAAAGGAAGTAATAAGGATCTACTTCAGACCCAGATGACCCGACCATCCCAAGAAGGGAAACAAGTAGCCCCCGTGACATATGAGAGGCACCTGCGACTAGGCCACAAAAAAACAGACATCCAGAAGATACCAAAAGTGAAAACGATCCATCTGGAACCCTCAACGCCCAGAGATTATCCAAACCTCCAAATCTATGTGAATGGAGAACTTCATTCCAAGGCCAACTGGCCTCTTTCGATGAGCCTCAGCAGGCTCCGAGTCCGGAACCCCCTGGACAGTAGGAACGGGAGGTGGATTGATGCAGTCATCTAGTAATGGAGGCAACAAGAATAGTGAACACTTATTAAAAGTGAATAACCCTGTCACGACATGGGTGACATGAACCGTAAGGAACAGCAGCTAGCTCTCGACCAGTACCCGCCTGGTACGAGAACACTCCAAAACTGTCCAAGGCCAAGAAAAATTGAAGCCCCTGAAGGGATCCATAAACTATAAACATAATTTTGTCATTATATAGTACTGCGCAACTTCACAGGAAGTGCCCACGCAACCACAAAATTGCAAGTATCAGTTCCAGAGAATAAACTTTCCCAAAACGGAAAATCATAACAAACATGAGCTTTGTAAAACAAATTAAACTCATCCTAACCGGATCAAAGGAAAATAAAGGCAGCACCCGTGGGTGAACGCCCAAGGAGAATGGGCACGCTAACAGGACCAGCCGATCAGAGGCTCCATTCTCCTAAGCTCAGAACTGGATACTTAAAAGAAAAGAAAAATTGAGACGTCAAGGAGATTGGCTTCATCCCCATACGTCTAACCCAGTTTCCCATCCCTCAGCCCAGTAGGACTGGAATCCTCTAGCATCGCCAAAACATGCTTTAGTAGAACACAAAGATGTGCCAGTCTATAATGGAAGGCAAAATGTTCTCCTGCCAGATCGGTTGACGACCCTGGCCCCGAGGGAAGGGCCCTTGACGACTCAGAGGCCATCGCTTCCCCAGAAGGTCGAACTGACTCAGACGATCTCATGCCCGACTGACCCTGGTAAACAGAACACGGACAGTATCCATAAATGTGCCAGCGCCATAGATATGGCCATGCAGAACCATGCCGTAACCTCTGGAGGAAACAAGCCGCCTTCCAGAGGAGTAATGGCCATAGAGACACCTGCTTGCATAGCAAAAGAAGGTTCTGGGGCACACAACTCACGGGACATGGAATACTCAGGGGCGGATGGCTCAACGCACTCCACATTCCCTGATTCGGGGGAAGAGAGTACTCTAGAACGGCAATCGGAACATAACTGATGGGCATGGATAACCCGGGCCATTTCATACTCCTCACAAGATGTATACTCTGAATCGGAGATGTCCGTCTCTAAAAAATCAGAATCCTCCATAACTTGGAGATTGCAAATATGGACAAAAGCTAAATGGCACCTTACACCCCCAATGGCTGAGGCACTCACCACCTCCTGTGAACCAGACAACTAACTAACAGAGTCTCTCCGTCGCCACTCGGTCAGAGTATGGAAATGGAATTACGTGACCACACCCGGTCCCAAAGATGGATACGGTTCCGAAAGTCTCCAAATCACAGAGGGTAACCCGGAGCAGGAACATCCGCAACTAACGGTGAGCATCTCGGGCCATGAACTAACCGACATTGAGAAAGAGGTATTGCAGAAAGGGCTGTCTTTTGCCCTATAACACAATGTGACTTTTTTTCCTTGCAGAGGGACTTGCATGCCTTTTTTAGAAATATAAAGTTAAAGGCATTTTTTTTTAATCAAGACAAAACCACTGTTAACCCTATAGGGGAAGGTAATTCACTATTGGGTAATAATAATCTATTGCTGGATGTATTAAATCTGAGAAATACGAGTTTGTTTACACCTAGTATATATAACAGCAGCATTGAAACATTTATACAACTAGTCCTTAAAGATATTGATGTGTTAAAATGTAAATATAATAAATCACCTATATACAAAAAGGGTGTTCAATGAAATTTTACTAAAGAGGAAATGCTGGCTTTATCCAACCTTAAATCTAATAAAACCATAATTTGCAAGCCTGCCGATAAGGGCGGTGCCACTGTAGTGCTGGATAGGTCATATTATATAAGGGAAATAGAATTACAACTTCATGACCAAGAGGTATACAAACTATTGGAGTATGACCCTTCCTTTATGATTAAAAAGGATCTTGTGAATTGCATCAATAGGGCAGTTTGTAATGGACTGATAACTTTAAAAGAACAAAAGTTTCTTATTCCAGAGACATTTACTATACCAGTCCTTTACACACTCCCTAAGATCCACAAGAACAGACAAACCCTTCCAGGACGCCCTATTGTGGCCAGTACCAACTCAATACTAACCAATGTTTCTAAATATTTAGACAAAATCTTGAGACTCTTTGCTGTACAATCTATGTCATATATTAAAGACACAGGTGATTTCATAGCAAAACTGGAATCTTTGGAATTACAATGTGATAAATCAATTATTTTTTCCTTAGATGTCACATCTTTGTACACATCAATCACACATGAGAGTGGGCTAGGAGCTATGAGACAAGCCATTTTCACTAGCAATAGTTTTACTGATTTTCAGTGTGAATTTATCCTGGAATTGTTACAAATGGTCCTCTACTGCAATTTGTTCCTCTTTCAAGATTCATTTTACATCCAATGCCAAGGTACTGCAATGGGGTACAATGTCACCCCCACATATGCCAATGTCTTCATGAATATCTATGAGGAGAGGTTCGTGTATACCCACAAAGCATTCCTACAACATGGGATATGCTGGTTTAGATATATAGACAACATATTTGTCATATGGGGGGGGCGACATGGACTCCTTACTTGGATTTGTAGCTGACCTAAATATGTCTACCAGGCACATTAAATTAAAACTAGTGAGTAGTGAGGAATCTAAGGATTTCCTTGACACAACTGTATATAAAAAAGATGGGAAATTGCTAGTTGACTTGTATAGGAAAGATAGTGACAGAAACAGTCTGTTAAAATACGAGAGTGCTCACTATCCTCCTTTGATCAACAGCCTCCCCAAAAGTCAACTGCTCAGGGTAAAAAAGATTGTGTCTGATGAGGTCTTGGCACAGACCAGATTAAAGGAAATGGGTAACCTCTTGTTACAAAGAGGTTATCCAAAGCCACTAGTTGAACAACAGATTAGAGAGATTGGGAATGTATCTAGGACATCTATCTTAAAGGGTGACTATAGTAATAAAAAGAGGAAAGAGAAGGATAAGGACAAGCGAATGATTTTTGTATCTCAGTTTAACCCTTTGAGTGATAAAATAACTAAGATCATTAGGAAACACTGGTCTATATTAAGGGATTTGAACCCTAACATTGTTGAATTTCAGGAGGTACCCATGCCCGCCTACCGGCGGTGTAAGAACATAAAAGATGTTCTTATTAAAGCTGATGTAGGGTCTAAGAAGAAACATTTTCAAACTTTTTTGTCTACCCCTAAAGTGGGCTGTTTTCCCTGTTTGGGATGCTGCAATTGTAGCAACATCATAAAAGGAGATCACTTTGTACATCCCCTTAATGGGAGAAAGTATAAAATCCCAGGTTATTTTACTTGTAATTCTGAGTACATTATATACCTCATTAAGTGTCCTTGTTTGAAAATTTATATTGGAGAATCTACCAGAAGGGTTAGAGACAGGATCAATAAACATAAATCCAATATACGTTGTGGCAATAGGGATGCTCCTGTCTCTAACCACTTCTTACAAGCAGGACACAGTATATCCCAACTCAGATATCAAATAATTAAACAAATTAAAAAACCTAGGAGGGGGGGTGATAGACAGAGAATGTTAAAGTGTAGAGAAACATTTTGGATCTACACTTTGAAATCTCTGGCTCCACTGGGTATGAATAAAGAAATAGACTGGAGTGTTCCCTTGTGATTTATGCCTAGATATTTTCCTTAACTTGTACTTACAATGTAAATAGTTTGTGATAATGTGTATAAAACTAAATGCTAAGCATTGTGTTACAAATAATTTATTTGTATTCTTCTAGGAGTATTAGAAGTGATGGCCTTTTCTCACCACTAGATGGAGCTGTGAATTGTTGAATGTTTGCATTTGATTGCTAAGAATGATTAATGTACACCTGTAGCAGGTAATAGTCTCCTCCCCAATTGGGTATATAGGTGTTGTTGTTAGGCCTTGTTTTTATCTCACATGATTAAGGTCTTTTGACGAAACGTCGTGCTGTGTATCTGTTGATGTCCCAATAAAACTACTTTGAACTACAGTCGTTGTGGTGCTGTTCCTTCTTTGGAAATTTACTGGATTTGAGGTTTGGGCAGAATCTGGGAATCGTGCACCTTCACCTTTGCAGTACTTATGCTGTGCCTCTCCTGTGGTAATTGTGCACCTTGTAAGCCAGCCAAAAAGGCGCGCCAGTGACAAAGGACCGCACAGTCAGATGGCAAGGCCTTTATGTTCTGAATAGCCATGAGCCCAAGTAACACTACACATTAGCAGACAGAATCAAATAACAAACATGATTACAGTCCCCCCTGTTCAATAACCCCCCTCAGGAGATATTAACCCTTGATTCCATAAGATAAAGGAGTCCCACTGGGACCCTGACTTCTTTCGTTAACATCACATTCACATCTCGAATTAAAATGAAACGATCTTACCGGAATCTATGCCATGGAACAGGAACACGGCCCTTCAAGTGTGACAGATAGTAGCATCGCTTCTGACATGGACTTGAGTAAATAAAAGGCAGGCAGCGAAACTCGTCAACACCGATTGCCAAGGAGCTGTTAACATGAGTCTGGATGGTTTTGCAGAAATGACACTCCCTGCATCTACGGACTCTAACTTTCATCCATGCTCTCACTGAGAGGTTGACAAGATTACTTAAAACTCCAGTCCCAATTTCGAAGAGTACTACCCTCCATAAGAGACTATATTCAATCTTCTGACACGTCTCTGCCAACCTCCTGTGATGAAATGCAAAGAATGACTGGGGGATGAGGGAAGTGGGGGAGGTATTTAAACCTTTGGCTGGGATGTCTTTGCCTCCTCCTGGTGGACAGGTTCTGAATTCCCAAAAGTAATGAATGCAGCTGTGGATTCTTACTGTTTAAGAAAAAAATACTACATATATCAACATAAACATCTCTCAAGTTAAAATTTGTGTTTCTGAATTTTTTTAAGGGCCTCACAGTACTGACGACACTTCTTAGAATATCTCGCCTGAGCAGCAAAGTATAAATATCAGGCCCTTAGAGAAAACAACTGAAAATTAACATTTTAATACCAGTCTCCCCCCCCCTCCCCTATACTGGGCTTCTGTTGTATCTTGTTAATTAAGCTTTTCGTTAGAGAATACAAAAATAACCATATTGTCAGTATAGGTAGTGGTTTTAGCAGGCAAAATCAGCTACTTCAAATGAAAAATAAAAGTAAAGGAGGTAAACAATTTAACCCCTTAACGACCAGCGACATACCCTGTACATCACTGGTCTTTCTATGGGGCTTGAATTTTTAATAGCGCAGTCTTGCCACCAACAGCAAAACTTCACTATTTCCAGTGGCAGCAGAACGGAGGGTATAATAATGCAGTTCCACCGCTGGTGGTGGGACCCGCGCTATTATAACCAAAAAACCTTAGAGATCAGCAACGTACTAGGTACATTGTTGGGGTTAAGAGGTTTATACACTCCAGCAAGTAAAATGGATCATTGTGAACATATTAAATGGGAGAATATTTTACAGCACAATGTATCTTTAACGCAAACAGCATAGTCCTGATTTAGGTTTTAAAGGGTAGGTACAGGTCAGAAGATATGCCTTTACTGTGGAAGCATGTAACTCAGCAGAGCACCATCTGTAAGTAGCTGCATTGTCTGTCTGATAACTGCTCAGCTTTAAATATATGAGAGCTTTTCAACAGCCACTGCATCTACACACCTGCATTTTCAGTCTTTACATGAGTTGCTAGAACACAGGGAAACACAAAACTTGAGCAGAGGGACACAGTTCAATTGCTGGTTTAAATGAATGAGTTAGATGGTAACAAAATAAATAAGGCAATTTAGAGTGAGGACTATAGATTATGTCAGGGTACCTGTGAAATGACATTAAATAAACTACAGATGTATCACATAATCTAATATTTCATTTTGGGATAATATCTAATTTGATATGAATTGGTCTCACTATAGCCCCTGCCCCCTCACTGCTTAAGACAAGTTGAGAACAAAAGAGATTATGCAACTGTTCAATTAGTGAAGATAGGTCACTAATTAATCTTTTGAAGCTCACAGCCCCACAGGAAGGGTAAACAATGGGCCTGGTAATTACCCAAGCCAGGATGCATACTGGGGTGATGGAGACAATATTCTGTGTTTTTGTTGGAAGACATGCTCAGAATCCCAGGATATGGTCATTTAACAGACACGTGTGAAAATACCCATGATATGCACTAGACCCATTTTAAAGATTCAAAGATAAATTACTTGTGCCTAATTTTCATGTAGTTTAAGATACTCAAATAAATATAAATTCAGACACATATTAAATATGAACATATGAATCTGGGAGATTGTCTATGCCTAAGAAGTGTAATATGGGAAGTTGAAAGCCTAAGAATTAAGACTTTAAAATATCTTAACCTATGTACTTTTGATGACAAATTATCTATAAAGTTCTTAGGTAAATTAATGTGTACCGCAGACTGCCTGAATAATATATATAATGATCTAAGAGATACATCACATGTTACATACTGTGTTGGATATAATGAATCAAAAATAAATAACTGCATTGATATTTATTAATATTTGACTTATTTCAAAATAACATCTGTTTCTTTATTTTTCAGACGTGTAATAAACCAACAAGATGTCCTATGAATATTGGTCATAAGCATAAGTCCATACACTCAAAAATTATTAGAAACATGAAATATACCGTATCCATATTAAGATACAATATAATGCCAGGATGTTGAATGCTATGATTCTGTGAAGACCAAGTAATTAACAGTATAATTGCTTACTAAAATGATGCTAGGAGTATACTCATGTTTAGTATCTATAAATACATGCTAAATCATATTAGATTTGACATATATGTGACCAGATAAATGTATTAATACAATAAATTATAGTATATTGAATACACATTTTAAGGTGTGATATTTAAACTGCAGTAGTATTGATGGTGAGACTGCATTTCTGGTTACCTGCTGCCCCCTAGTGGATTGGAACTGGTGTGACAGCCAAATTAATTGACTTTTTAAAACATATGCAAAACCAAGTAAGCCAATAAGAGATGTTCAGCTCCGGAGGGCCTATCACAGACAGCACTGTTGCGCGTATCCAAAAGGTTCACTAATGATTAGAATAAAAATGGGTGGGGTGTATCACATGATATAACCTCATGCACGAGGATAGAAGGGGTCTTTGCTTGCTAAAATTTTGACTGATAACCTTGCTGGCCTTTTTGGAAACAGTCTCTATAAGCAAAAATTGGGCTAACTTCCTTATCCATATTGCAATACCTTTCTTCATACGATGTTAATCTGGATCTATCTAAAAAAAAGCTGAAACATTTAAATTGGCTTATGTTGTAAGTATGGCAGTGACTATAAGTTAATATTTTAAAGCAAATACATTCATTGTTACTACAGTTAGATTGCAGCTGGTATTTAAAGAGCATATTTTTGTATTTTAAGTTTATATCCATAGTCCTGTGTAGTTTAGAGCTAGTCACATAAATACTAAATAATCTTATTTGCTAGATAAAGGTATTTTGTATTTCATTTCTCTAAGTCAGGCTTATTATTGTGGAATTTCATATAAATTGGTTATTGTATTTAAATCCCTGATTGTGGTAAATTAAGCAGAGTAAGCTTGTAATCCATATTGGGCATTGAATTAGAGTTATTGGCTGATTATAGAAGATTCTGATATTTTATTGTGATTATTTTTAAGTGATTCATTGTAAGTAAGGTCCATTTTTAGAGATATATTTTTGATTTACTTTGTAAAGAATATTATAACAGCATAAGCATGTATAGTTGATTCATAATCTATTCTAGGTTCTATATAAATATATTTCAATGTGTTTAAAAATTTAACTAATCTCAAGAATTTAGGAATAAATATTAATTTCAATTGTTTTGTATATACATTTTAATTGGAGGTTATTTTAAAGAATAATAATAAATAAATTGTATTATAACCCTGGTATATACTGACAGACATACTATCTGGAGGCACTGCTAGAATATTATTATCTTTATCATATTGATATAACATTTTGTAGTAAATAGAAATTATTATCTCGAAAAAAATAAAATTGTATTAGCGTTTTAAATTTAACCACATACTAAGCCAAAATAATAACGTATGTTACTAGAAGTGAATCAAATGAATCTGTACTCAGTGTTGAAATATATTCCCCAAAATGACCCCTCACTAAGGGTGATAACCTTAAAATGGACGTCATAGGCAACATTAAAAATAGGTGTAAGATTGCGGGCGATTTAAATTATTATATGGATATGCTTGCAATTAAGGCCAAAAGTATTGCTATTGATAATGGAAGGTGGAATGAAAAAAGTGAATTGTTCCAAGAATTATTAAAAATTAATCAAAGCAAAAAATTTCAAAAAACGGGATGAACTAATACTCAAATACTGGCCCCTTGTAATATGCATTATTGATGAAATGTCCACGCACCTTATAGAAAAGGAATTGCAAATACAAGGGCTAGAAGATGATATTCACTCATCACGCAAGTGCGAAGAGAGTTTAGAAATAGCCGAAAATGAAATTGTTACATTTAAACGAGACATGGCCGCCTTAGAAGACCATAACCATGATTTAGTTGCCCAAATAGAACATTTAAAAAGAGAATCTCGCCATAATGAAACCCCCTCTATTATCATTGAGGATAATGCAGGTATTTTAGGACTTATGAGAAGTGAATTACAGAACTTTAGGGAAGAATTTAAACACAGGTCAATGATTGGCTCAGAGATAAACTTCCCACATAGACAGTCACCTCATGTTTTAAATTCAGGGAACTGCTACACTTCAGAGGGGGGGACAGTGATTATAGTAAGTCAGAGGGAGCTACCCAAATAGCCCCCATAATGCTAATATGCGTAAGGGATCTCCCCACAGTAGAGGGTCAGATAGGAATGCTCCAACCCTAACAAGAAGGTACCTAGGAAGACCCAAGATGCATCTAATAAGGTATATGAAACCCCTAAAATAATTACTTTCTTAAATGGTGCAGTACCTACATTTTCCAAAAAGGGAACCACTTCTATAATTGACCACTTAGAAACTTGCGCTGCAGAATCTGTTGGCGCTCTACAAATAACCGATAATAAAAGCCCAATTAAATTCCTTTCTGCACTAAAAAGTGCATAAAGTATGGCTGAAGATTACCCCAAATTTGAGAGCTCAGAATTTGTGAATTTATTTTTTGAAGCACTGCCCTCACACATCAAAATGAATCTGGCTAGAGATTTTGATGAGAACTGCTCATTGGACTGGCTGATCAAAGAGAGTACAAAGTTATACTCCATTCAGCAGTTCGGTGAAAAAAGGGATTCGGGGTTAAAAGGGAACCAAGGCCCAGCCCAAAAATTGTGGCAGAAACTAGGGTGTCACCTAGCCCCCTAAACTTAGAGTCTAAAAAGAAAACTTATGCGGAAGTGGCCCAAGAAAACAGGCCTTCCCCACAAAGTTTTAACTCTGCCCCTCCCCCATCAAGGGCTGAGGCACAGAGAGAATATACTCAAAATGGGAGGCATACCCAGATAAATAATTATCCTCAAAGAGATGAAAACCCACAAGGTAATTGGTACCCCTGTAAAAGTAAATACCAAAAGTGGCAAAAATACTCTTTGGGTAACCAGACACCCAAAGTAAATAGTGCTCCTCAAGATATTAACGCTGAACAAGTTGAACCACAAAGACAACCACGTCAAAATAGGAACAATAGCTATGATTCTGAGGGATCCCAAGGATCCAGGAATCAATACCCTAGGATATTAAAAAAATGTTCCATGGGTAGAAATAGCTTGTCCAATAAAGTGGGCCAACTCAGTAAACAAGTAAGTCAATTATGTACACTATTTACTAATATGAGTCAAGCTTTGACAGCTCAGCACCCTAATAATCCTTTTTTAGGGGTACAGCCAGTGGCCAGCAGTGGGCCACAGGCACAGTCAAATACTGCGGTATTACCTGAGAGAGAGGGGAGAGATATATCAAATGAAATGATAAATGTCAATAATGATACTAATCATGTTCTCTCCCTACAGACCAGGAACGGACGATTTAGCTGTGATGACGAGCAACCTCAGCCGGGAAGCTCTAACAAACCTCTTCCTTTGCAGTTTTCTCCTAACCTTATTCCCACAGATGCAGTACCCAGGAAGCCTGTCAACCCTATTACAGAGGAAAGGACTGGTAAGAATGAAAATTCTTCTGCATCAGGTAACGTGGCGGATTCAGGTAACTCGTGGCGAAGCCCACAGATGTGTAATCATGCAAATTTTATGTGTGAAATGGTAGAAACTGCAGGGAGATATTATGTATTAGCTGAGCTCCATGATTAAGTTGCTAACCCTATCATGGGATTAATTGATACTGGATCTCAGGCAACTATTTTATCCCACAGGTACTACACACAGCTAAATGAGCTAACACCCCACAAACCTAAAATAAAAGAATTTAATGGTTCACTAATAGGTGTTGGGGGTGACTCTCTCAAAGTCTATGGTACGGCATGGTTAAAGCTAAAACTGGGGAACAGGGTAATAAGACACCCTGTCATTATAGTGGATCTGCCAACTGATCGTTTAATAATTGGTAGTGATCTCCTGAAGCGATTAAGCACCATAATTGATTGCATAAATAATGTAATTTGGTCACAAGTAAAAAGGCCTATTAATTATGAGCGGTAGACATAACTGTCACATGGTGGAAGAGAAGCCAGATGCTGTGGAGATTCATTTCAGGAATTACTCTGTACCTGAAATCACTATCCTACAAATAGATGATCAGACTCTGATGGTAATATTTTTTAAAATTTCGCCTGGAAAGATAGCAAATATTTCCTTAGACGGCGATGTATTAACCATATCTCTCCACAAGGGAGATGCTAAGTCCCCTAAAGGGAGAGATCATTCTCAATTCCTCACAGAAATTGAGAAAGTTATGATCTATTTATCCCTATGCAAGTGCATGACCTTGGATAAACCAAGTATGCTAAATTGAACTTAAAACAGGAAGCTAGCTATATAAGCGAAGGCTTATTGGCACAGATTGCTGAACCTGAGGTGATTAAATATCTTTCTCCCAAAGACCACTGTGTCCATGGCCTGGATGACAGGTCTGAAAGCTATAGTGTCACAGCTAAATGTTTATTATCTATCTCCATAGGTAATAAATCAGCAAAGCACCTGTTTTTAGTTTTAAATACTAACCATAATCAAATATATATTGGCAATGATCTCTTACATAGATATGCCATACAAATAGATTTGATTAACCTTTGCCTCTGGGGCAGATTAAAGGGGGACCCTGAAATATTTCAGGATGCAAATGCAGCCCTGAAATCAAACAAGAAATTCCATATGCTGTGAATATGCAGGTGTCTAACAATGTTGTAATCCCTGCTGGGGCTGATAAATTACTCTTATCCTTACAGGTAAAAAGAGGTCAGAAATTAAAAACATCTGAAACACTAATATGCCTCTCCCATAGAATGAAAAATCTGGTTATAACAATGACCCATACTCCCATGGTAAATATTGGAAATATTCTGATACATGTCATTGTGCATAACATGACCCCACAGGATATTACCTTGTCCAAAGGAACCACCATAAGATATGCTCTAGAATCCAGTTACTACACTTTTGGATTCCAGAATAATGTGATTTGGCTAGTACCTGAAGGATACTTAATTGAAAACAGTTAATAGAACCATCGTTTGCATCTATGCCAGAGAGATTGTTTATAATTCAGTCTATTTATCCCTTCAGCTCAGAGGAAGGCATCTGTAAAATTGAAGAAGACTCCCTAGTATTTGATCACCTGATCAAAAAACTGGAATACCCCAATACCCAGAATCATGGGTGCAATGTAAATTATAATCAAGGGGATCTCTCCTCTAGGTTGGAAGAAGCCTATGAGATAGGACAGTCTGAAATCTTTCCAGGATTTCAGCAAATAGTAGAAGAGCAAATATCCTTAGCTAATGGCTGTTCCAATGATGATGAACGCCAACAGCTACGAGAACTCCTGATGGAGTACAAAGATATTTTTGCTAGGGATTCTTATGACTGTGGGACTACAGACTTGCACATTGCAAACATCCAAACAGATCCCAATGCACCACCTGTCTTTGTTAAACAATACAGACTACCTATAGCTTCATATGATTCTCTTGCAGAAATCATAAGAAACCTGGACGAAAGGGGTATAATCAGACAGGTGCACAGCTCTTATAACAATCCTATTCTAGGTATTCTTAAGCCCAATGGACAATAGCGTTTGTGTGCTGACTTAAGACAGCTAAACAAACGAGTGTAAATGTCCGGCTAGTCTGTGCCATATATTGACCAGTGTCTAGCACAGATGCAG
This sequence comes from Bombina bombina, assembly GCF_027579735.1. Classification (NCBI taxonomy): domain Eukaryota; kingdom Metazoa; phylum Chordata; class Amphibia; order Anura; family Bombinatoridae; genus Bombina; species Bombina bombina. Next base: position 730,177,873 of record NC_069499.1, read on the forward strand.
GGATCCAAAATATTCACTGCCATTGATTGTGCACAGGGATATTGGACCATAAAGGTACATGAGGAGGTCCAGTATGCATTCCAAAGGCTCCCGTTTGGATACATAAATTGAGGACATGAATTTGCAGTATTCATGCATAAGGCTATGCCTGATGCACTGGAAAGGGGGGCCTTATCATATGTTGATGATGTTTTAATCAAAAGCACAGACTTTGAAAAACACATCACTGAACTTAAACACGTCCTCAGCCAACTTAAAAGGGCAGGTGTAAATTTATCCCTACAAAAAGCTCAATGGTGCCGCACTCGTGTAAACTTCTTGGGACATGAAGTTACTTCTGAAGGGTTAAAGCCTCAGAAGAAAAAGGTGGAAGCTATAATAAATTATAAGAACCCAACTAACTTAAATGTATTGAGATCATTCCTGGGTATGACAAATTATTCTCGCAAATTTATTGATAATTATGCAGAATTAGCTAAACCACTGCTACTTCTTCTAAAGAAGGATGTGAAATGGCACTGGAGTAAGGCTCAAGAGATAGCCATCAGAGAGCTGAAGAGGAAACTCACTCAAGCACCTTGCTTAGAGTACCCTGAAGGTGGTAAAGTTTTTAATCCATATTGGGCATTGAATTATAGTTATTGGCTAATTATAGAAGATTCTGGTATTTTATTGTGATATTTTTATGCGATTCATTGTAAGGTTCATCTTAGAGATACATTTTTGATTTACTTTGTAAAAAATATAACAGCATAAGCGTGTATAGTTGATTCATAATCTATTCTAGTTTCTATATAAATATATTTCAATGTGTTTATAAATTTAACTAATCTCAAGAATTTAGGAATAAATATTAATTTCAATTGTTTCATATATACATTTTAATTGGAGGTTATTTTAAATAATAATAATAAATAAATTGTATTATAACCCTGGTATATACAGACAGGACATGGATCCCACATATATATGCAGTCCAAGGTTACAGGAACAGTTAAAGGGGTTTGTTATATAGTGAATTTACGGACAAGGGTGTATATTTATGATCTGGGTAAGAAAGAAAATGCTAGTAGAATGTACAGACCATTTGCATTTATTTTAAAGAGCACATGCACAAATATAAAGATTTTTAGACTTAATGTGTATGTATTATTAAGGTTAGCAAAATCACATGCAATTGAAATGTAGTAATTTTAAAATAAAGTTAAAAACAACTTTTCAGAGTCTAATAGAAATTAGTAACTTAAAAACCACTAAACACAGTAGAATAGCATCATTCATAATAAATAGACAATGCAAAAACACTTAGTTTAAATGTCATGAGTAGTAGATTTTTTTTGGATAAATTTCAAAGCTAGTTTAATTTTACTTCCAATTGTACAATGTGATCAGCCAATCACAAAATGCATATACGTATATTTCATGAATCTTGCACATGCTCAGTAGGACCTAATGCCTCAGAAAGTGTGCATATAAAAATATTGTGCGTGTTTTGATAATGGATGTGAAATGTAAAATTGTTTTCTCTATATGAATCATGAAAGTTACATTTTTACTTCAGTGGTCCTTTAAGAAATAATTCATTTTGTAATTTTAATGTGTAATCATGTTATAGAAAAATAGTGTTTTTTATATTTCCTGCACTGAAGAAATGCTCATCCATACCCCAAGAAAATATATCTATTCCAATCCACTAGATGTGTGCTCTGTCTTGTACAAATGTTAAATCAGGAGAATTCAAATCCATTACAAATTCTTGTTACCTAGTGGTAATTGAGTTGTTTGCAGTAATTAAATTCTGCTACAATTTGCCACTGCAAGAATCCGACAGAGGTCTAACAATTGATCAGAAACTAGTTGTACTCCACATTTGTTTATAGCGCTGCGGAATCTGTTGGCGCTCTACAAATAACCGATAATTTTAATAATAAACAACATCTTTTGGCATGACCTTTGTACTTTGTATCTTCAACCTATTTTGTCCTCTTTCTAATAAATTATCATTTGACATTTTTAATAAAATGCTACAAACATAAACCTAAAACCATTCAAACTATGAAACATGTAAATAACTTACCCCAAATTATGTTACATTTTCATTTGTACATATCATGAATTTAGTTGTTTTTTTTTTTTTATTGTGTGTGTGGAAACCTCCCTTAAAAACATTGAAAAGACGGTTTCTCGTTTTTTTTTTTTAGGTTCACCGAGTGTTAAATACCCCCCCCCCCCAAAAAAAAAAAAATGCCACAAGTAAGGATGAAACCGTGGACTCGGTACATCATGCAAAAGAAAACACCACATTTTCTGCTTATATTATAATTGTAATTTGGGTTACGTAACTAATTTAAACAGCCATGCTTCTAATTTGATTGGAATTCCATAACAAAATAAAGCCAAAACCACCTGAGTTCAATACAAAGTTTTTGCATGGCAAGCTTTAATGAATAGTAATTATACCTATTTTGTGTTTATCTGAATGAATAACACTACCGCTACAAGGTTAAACAATGCAATTGCCATGTTTAACACTGAAATATATATGTAAAGTTAAAAAGAAATAATGAATAGCAACACAGCATATTTTAGTTATATGACAAAGTTCATGTAAGAGTCTTTTTATTTTACAACATATGTTTCCATATATTCCTGTATGAGATTTACAGTATAGAAAAAACTGAAACTGTGCATTGGCGAGTTTTAAAAAAAAAAAAAAATAATAAGCATAAAACATAAGATGGAAATCAAAAGGGAATTTGAAATAGTGTTTTAGCCCTGTTTTACATAATATGGGTTTAATAATTTTGCTTACTGCTTTCATTCTGTAAGAAAAAGGACATTAAAACCATTTGTTTCATTATCCATCAGAAAATATTCACTGTATTGCAATACATCTGCATAAAAACAATGTTGTAAAAGCATTTAAAACTGTTATTTTGTTAGAAAAATATTCTTTGTTTTGTAGGTCTGGGAAAAATCTTCATAAGTTGTTTATCTTACTTAATTTGCTGTGACCAACTAGAAATGTACGATTTTCTGTACATATCAGGCAATCACTGCACATTGTGTAGAAGTGTCAGGATTCTGCATAACACGGAATGCAATCCAGACTCTTGGGGGGAGTGGAAATACAAAGTTCAATTAAAGTAAAAGCAAATAACATAAATAATGAAATTTTGAGTTTAATGTCCCTATAATAGTACAATATTTTAACACTGTGTATAAATAAAAATAAAGTTGTAACTACAAATTACTTCTTATTTACTTGAAATATTTTACTGAATTGATGAAACTGACATTGGTCTCTGTTTCCTTTTACACTCTGCCAGCTTGAAGCAGACCAATGCCATGCTGGTGTGTCGCAGGCAAGACTTTCTAAAGATACTTGTCAGCCAATCTTTTAATAAGTATGGAGACATAAAACCAGTCAGGAGTTTCTAAAACAATGATCACTAAAATATATTTCAAAGAATCAGAATCCCCCCACCTAACCTCATACATATAACAATATCTGTGACCCTTTATCTTTACACAAAATTCTTAAAGGGATGTGAAACGCAAAATTATTTTGTAATTCAGACAGGGCCTACAATTTTAAAAAAGTTTTCAATTTATTTCTATCAAATTTGTTTCCTTCCCATGGTATTCATTTTTTGAAAGATACGTAGGTAGTGTCAGTAGCACTACATGGTAGGAAATAGTGCTCAATTTAGTGCTCTTGCAAATGGATAACTTTCTTGCAAAACTTTAAAAAAAGAATACCATGGGAAGGAAACAAATTTGATAACAGAAATAAACTGAAAACTTTTTTTTAAAATTGTAGGCCCTGTCTAAATTACAAAATAATTTTGGGTTTCATATCCCTTTAAGAATTTTGTGGCAAATTTGTCTTTGTTCTCTTGCTATCATTTGTTGAAATGTTTGGAGTCCTATATGCCATATAGGACTCTAAACATTTCAACAAATCATAGCAAGAGAACAAAGAAAATGTGATAATAGAAGTAAATTAGTTGTTTAAAATTACATGCTCTATCTGTATCATAAAAAAAAAACATAATTTATGCTTACCTGATAAATTTGTTTCTCTTGTGGTGTATCCAGTCCACAGATCATCCATTACTTGTGGGATATTCTCCTTCCCAACAGGAAGTTGCAAGGATCTATATAGCTCCTCCCCTAACTGCCATATCCAGTCATTCGACCAAAGACAAGCAAGAGAAAGGAGAAACCATAGGGTGCAGTGGTGACTGTAGTTTAAAGTTAAAAAATGCCTGCCTTAAAATGACAGGGCGGGCCGTGGACTGGATACACCACAAGAGAAATAAATTTATCAGGTAAGCATAAATTATGTTTTCTCTTGTAAGGTGTATCCAGTCCACAGATCATCCATTACGTGTGGGATACCAATACCAAAGCTAAAGTACACGGATGAAGGGAGGGACAAGGCAGGTACTTAAACGGAAGGTACCACTGCCTGTAAAACCTTTCTCCCAAAAATAGCCTCCGAAGAAGCAAAAGTATCAAATTTATAGAATTTTGAAAAGGTATGAAGCTAAGACCAAGTCGCCGCCTTGCAAATCTGTTCAACAGAAGCCTCATTTTCAAAGGCCCATATGGAAGCCACAGCTCTAGTAGAATGAGCTGTAATCCTTTCAGGAGGCTGCTGGCCAGCAGTCTCATAAGCTAAGCGTATCATACTCCTTAGCCAAAAAGAAAGAGAAGTTGCCGAAGCCTTTTGGCCTCTCCTCTGTCCAGAGTAGACAACAAACAAAGCAGATGTTTGACGAAAATCTTTAGTAGCTTGTAAATAATACTTTAAAGCACGAACCACGTCAAGATTGTGTAATAGACGTTCCTTCTTTGAAGAAGGATTAGGACACGACGAAACAACAATCTCCTGATTGATATTCTTATTAGATACCACCTTAGGTAAAAACCCAGGTTTGGTACACAAAACTACCTTATCTGCATGGAAGATCAGATAAGGGGAATCACATTGTAAGGCAGATAACTCTACAAGCCGAGGAAATAGCTACCAAAAATAGAACTTTCCAAGATAAAAGTTTGATATCTATGGAATGAAGAGGTTCAAACGGAACCCCTTGAAAAACTTTAAGAACCAAATTTAAACTCCATGGCGGAGCAACAGGTCTAAACACAGGCTTGATTCGAACTAAAGCCTGACAAAATGCCTGAACGTCTGGAACATCCGCCAGACGCTTGTGCAAAAGAATAGACAGAGCAGAAATCTGACCCTTTAAGGAACTAGCTGACAATCCTTTTTCCAATCCTTCTTGGAGAAAAGATAATATCCTGGGAATCCTGACTTTACTCCATGAGTAACCCTTGGATTCACACCAATAAAGGTATTTACGCCATATCTTATGATATATTTTCCTGGTGACAGGCTTTCGAGCCTGAATTAAGGTATCAATGACTGACTGGGAGAAGCCACGCATTGATAAAATCAAGCGTTCAATCTCCAGGCAGTCAGTCTCAGAGAAATTAGATTTGGATGGTTGAAAGGACCCTGAAGTAGAAGGTCCTATCTCAGCGGCAGAGTCCATGGTGGAAAGGATGACATGTCCACCAGGTCTGCATACCAAGTCCTGCGTGGCCACGCAGGCGCTATCAAGATTACTGATGCTTAGGCCTCTTAAGTTCACAATGTAGGTACTTTGTATTGCTTGGCAAATATCAATCTCATACCTTGTCTTTTTTTTTTTTTTTTATTATGTTGTGTTTGTTTTTTTTGTTTTAACCTAGTTACGATGTTAACACTGGTTATTCTTTTGCCCTAGCATCTGTTTTGTAACCTAATTCATGTCGACATCCAATGTTTGTATGCTTGAATTAAACCACAATAAAAATATTTAAAAAAAAAAAAAAAAAAATAAGATTACTGATGCTCTCTCCTGCTTGATCGTGGCAATCAGACGAGGGAGCAGAGGAAACGGTGGAAACACATAAGCCAGGTTGAAAGACCAAGGTGCTGCTAGAGCATCTATCAGCGTCGCCTTGGGATCCCTGGACCTGGAACCGTAACAAGGAAGTTTGGCGTTCTGGCGAGACGCCATGAGATCCAGTTCTGGTTTGCCCCAACGATGAACCAATTGTGCAAACAACTCCGGATTGAGTTCCCACTCCCCCGGATGAAAAGTCTGACGACTTAGAAAATCCGCCTCCCAGTTCTCCACACCTGGGATATGGATAGCTGATAGGTGGCAAGAGTGAATCTCTGCCCAGCGAATTATCTTTGAGACTTCTAACATCGCTAGGGAACTCCTTGTTCCCCCTTGATGGTTGATGTAAGCCACAGTCGTGATGTTGTCCGACTGAAATCTGATGAACCTCATTGTCGCTAGCTGAGGCCAAGCCTGAAGAGCATTGAATATCGCTCTTAGTTCCAGAATGTTTATTGGAAGGAGTGTCTCCTCCTGAGTCGAGGATCCCTGAGCCTTCAGGGAGTTCCAGACTGCCCCCCAGCCTAGAAGGCTGGCATCTGTTGTTACAATTGTCCAATCTGGCCTGCGAAAGGTCATACCTTTGGACAGATGGACCCGAGATAGCCACCAGAGAAGAGAATCCCTGGTCTCTTGATCCAGATTTAGTAGAGGGGACAAATCTGTGTAATCCCCATTCCACTGACTGAGCATGCATAGTTGCAGCGGTCTGAGATGTAGGCATGCAAACGGTACTATGTCCATTGTCGCTACCATTAAGCCGATTGCTTCCATACACTGAGCCACCAAAGGGCGAGAAGTGGAATAAAGAACATGGCAGGAATTTAGAAGTTTTGATAACCTGGACTCTGTCAGGTAAATCCTCATTTCTACAGAATCTATTAGAGTTCCCAGAAAGGAAACTCTTGTGAGAGGGGATAGAGAACTTTTTTCTTCGTTCACCTTCCACCCATGCGACCTCAGAAATACCAGAACTATGTCCGTATGAGACTTGGCAATTTGGAAATTTGACGCCTGTATCAGAATGTCGTCTAAATAAGGGGCCACTGCTATGCCCCGCGGTCTTAGGACTGCCAGAAGTGACCCCAGAACCTTCGTAAAGATTCTTGGGGCTGTAGCCAACCCAAAGGGAAGAGCTACAAACTGGTAATGCCTGTTCAGGAAGGCAAACCTGAGAACCCGATGATGATCTTTGTGTATCGAAATGTGAAGATAAGCATCCTTTAAATCCACTGTAGTCATGTATTGACCCTCCTGGATCATAGGTAGGATGGTACGAATAGTCTCCATCTTGAATGATGGGACTCTGAGGAATTTGTTTAAGATCTTGAGATCTAAAATTGGTTTGAAGGTTCCCTCTTTTTTGGGAACCACAAACAGATTTGAATAAAATCCCTGTCCCTGTTCCTCCTTTGGAACTGGATGGATCACTCCCATAACTAGGAGGTCTTGAACACAGTGTAAGAAAGCCTCTCTCTTTATCTGGTTTGCAGATAATTGTGAAAGGTGAAATCTCCCTTTTTGGAGGGGAAGCTCTGAAGTCCAGAAGATATCCCTGGGATACAATTTCCAACGCCCAGGGATCCTGGACATCTCTTGCCCAAGCCTGGGTGAAGAGCGAAAGTCTGCCCCCTACTAGATCCATTACCGGATAAGGGGCCGATCCTTCATGCTGTCTTAGAGGCAGCAGCAGGTTTTTGGCCTGCTTACCTTTGTTCCAGGTCTGGTTAGGTCTCCAGACCGACTTGGACCGGGCAAAAGTTCCCTCTTGTTTTGCATTAGAGGAAGTTGATGCCGCACTCGCCTTGCAGTTTCGAAAGGCACGAAAATTAGTCTGTTTGGCCCTTGATTTGGACATATCCTGAGGAAGGGCATGACCTTTTCCTCCAGTGATATCAGAAATGATCTCCTTCAAACCAGGCCCGAATAGGGTTTGCCCCTTGAAGGGAATGTTAAGCAGCTTAGACTTTGAAGTAACGTCAGCTGACCATGATTTAAGCCATAGCCTCTTCCAGAGACTGAAACCAGAAAGCCGCAGCAGCAGTGACTGGGGCAATGCATGCAAGGGGCTGTAGAATAAAACCTTGTTGAATAAACATTTTCTTAAGGTAACCCTCTAATTTTTTATCCATTGGATCTGAGAAAGCACAACTGTCCTCGACAGGGATAGTAGTATGCTTAGCTAGGGTAGAAACTGCTCCCTCCACCTTAGGGACTGTCTGCCATAAGTCCCGTGTGGTGGCATCTATTGGAAAAATTTTCTTAAAAATAGGAGGGGGAGAGAACGGCACACCTGGTCTATTCCATTCCTTAGTAATAATTTCTGTAAACCTTTTAGGTATTGCAAAAACATCAGTCCACACCGGCACTGCATAGTATTTGTCCAATCTACACAATTTTTCTGGCACTGCAATTGTATCACAGTCATTCAGAGCAGCTAAAACCTCCCTGAGCAATACGCGGAGGTGTTCAAGCTTAAATTTAAATGTTGACATATCAGAATCAGGTTGAACCCTCTTCCCTGAGTCAGAAACATCACCCACAGAAAGAAGCTCTCCTTCCTCAGCTTCTGCATATTGTGAGGGAGTATCAGACATAGCTACAAAAGTGTCAGTATGCTCTGTATTTCTTCTAACTCCAGAGCTATCTCGCTTTCTTCGTAACCCAGATAGTCTGGATAATACCGCTGACAGTGTATTATCCATGACTGCTGCCATGTCTTGTAAAGTAAACGCCATGGGCGCCTTAGATGTACTTGGCGCCATTTGAGCGCGAGTCCCTTGAGCGGGAGTCAAAGGGTCTGACACGTGGGGTGAGTTAGTCGACATAACTTCCCCCTCGTCAGATTCCTCTGGTGATAAATTTTTTAAAGACAGAATATGGTCTTTATTATTTAAAGTGAAATCAGTACATTTGGTACACATTCTAAGAGGGGGTTCCACCATGGCTTCTAAACATAATGAACAAGGAGTTTCCTCTATGTCAGACATGTTTAAACAGACTAGCAATGAGACCAGCAAGCTTGGAAAACACTTTAAATCAAGTTAACAAGCAAAAAATAAAAACGGTACTGTGCCTTTAAGAAAAATAAAAAAGGTCAGAATTTGAAAAACAGTGAAAAAAAGCAGTAAATCAAACATCATTTTTACAGTGTGTATAATAGGCTAACAGAGCATTGCACCCACTTGCAAATGGATGATTAACCCCTTAGTTAAAAAAAACGGATCAAAAAAACGATAGACGTTTTTTAACAGTCACAACAAACTGCCACAGCTCTGCTGTGGCCCTACCTTCCCGAACAAACGACTTTGGAAAGCCTAAGAGCCCTTTAGAGAGGTCCTATAGCATTCAGGGGACTCCTGGAGGAAAGCTGGATGTCTCAGTCTGTAAAAGTTACTGCGCAATAAAGCGCTAAATTAGGCTCCTCCCACTCATGTCTAAACAGTGGAAAGCCTAAGGAAATGGTTTCTAGGCAAATTTAAGCCAGCCATGAGGAAAAAAACTAGGCCCCAATAAAGTTTTATCACCAAAGCATATATAAAAACGTTTAGACATTCCAGCAAACGTTTTTATATTGAAATTCTAAATGAGTATTACCTCTAAAAGTAAGCATGATACCAGTCGCTATTAAATCACTGTATTCAGGCTTACCTTACATAAATCTGGTATCAGCAGCATTTTCTAGCATTTACATCTCTAGAAAAAAAAATTAACTGCACATACCTCATAGCAGGATAACCTGCACGCCATTCCCCAGCTGAAGTTACCTCTCTCTTCAGTTATGTGTGAGAACAGCAATGGATCTTAGTTACAACCTGCTAAGATCATAGAAATCTCAGGCAGATTCTTCTTCTTTTCTGCCTGGGACAAAAATAGTACAACTCCGGTACCATTTAAAAATAACAAACTTTTGATTGAAGAAAAAAACAACTAAGTTTCACCACTTCTCTCTTACTACTTCCATGCTTGTCGAGAGTTGCAAGAGAATGACTGGATATGGCATTTAGGGGAGGAGCTATATATACAGCTCTGCTGTGGGTGATCCTCTTGCAACTTCCTGTTGGGAAGGAGAATATCCCACAAGTAATGGATGATCCGTGGACTGGATACACCTTACAAGAGAAAATTGGATTTCATGCCCCTTTAATCTAAAAGTAGTCAATTTATTTTTAGCACATACATCTTTTTATATGTGTCATAAAATATAAAATGAAACATTTTAACTTACATAAAACATTTTTAGTGTTTAACAAAAAATGACAATACGTGAATATTTCACAAATATTCAGTTTGGAATGGTTCAGGTGAGGAAACTGTTACACCCATGTAATAAACCTTGTAAACACAGGAATACTGTTGTGTGTTTTTGCATTGTGACATCTCATGTATACATCCAATTTTGTCAAATAAATATAGTGAGAGTTTTTACCCTTATTTTTGACAACCTTTAGAAAAAAATAACATTTAATTAAAAAAGAAAAAAATATTAACAATTTTAAAGGGCCCCATAATCCTTAAAATAAATCAAATATTATACATTTCAGTAACCTCAGCACAGTGCATTTGATTATGGAACACCGAGTGGAACTAACAACAAATATGTTAGTAAATATGTCATAAAAAATAATACATTATGAGGCCAAGTTACTTATTATCAGGACGATGGTGATATTAAAATGTCTTGGTATAAAAAGATGTAACTTGTTAATAAAATGTTCGAACATTTTCCGTAAGAAATGTTTTGTACGAATTTTTGTAGGAAAAGGAAAAAAAAAAAAAACTTTAAAAAAATATATGTATTTGAAGCGGATTTATGTAAATATAGCAAATTAGTTTTGTTGTAACTGCAACATAAATACGTTTATATTTTAACCAAAAACATTTTTAAATCTTCTTGAATTACAGATTTAAGAAATTGTAAAGAGAAATATGTGAAATATATATAGATTTCCGCTGAAAAAATGAGGCAACAATGTGCTATATTAATTTGTAGGCTTTCATCACACAAACTGAAGCAAAGATTAACCCTTAATTCACCAAGGGAGTGCATTGCATTTGCATAACAGCACTGGAGAGGTTATTGTATGCGGTACATGCACAGTTTTTTGGCAAGATATTCATTTCTTGAGAAAGCTGCATTGCCTGTACAGCCATCATTTTTGTAGCTAGAATGTTCACAAACAGATGACCAAGACTGTCTCGTGGTTCCAGCCATCTGACTTTTTCAGATTTGGATGCAGCTTAATTCATGCACATTCATAGACAAAAATTCAGCTTGCATTTTTTACTTGTTCTTGAGAGCATTATTTAGTACTGCTGTCACGCAGTCTGCTTTCTCCAATCTACAGTGGTTCATATAACTGCTACTGATCATTCATAAAGCTCTAACGAAGACAACAAGGGGTTTCGCTTGTATTCTTCTATCTTCATGGTAGATAGATATTTGTTCTCCATATTCCTGTATGACATCAGCACTGGCAGCTCATACTGTAACTTCTGGAAAAAGTAAAAAAAAAAAATGATATACTGCTGGCTCAGTAATCAAGATCAGCTAGTTATTGCATCTATCCAAATAGAGACAATGTTGCATGGGCACTGTACATTTAAAAAAATAAACCTGGCAGGCACAAACAGAATAGCTTTGTCTTAACATAAATAAAAAACATATTGTTCTCAATAGAAAATGTTGCCAGCTAATTAAAAATAATAATTTGTAAACAAACAAAATAAATAAATAAATAAATACAATTAGCTAATTTTAGCTTAAATTTTGGTCAGTACAATCGGTTGGGTGGTGTGCCCACTAAATAGGTCTGGGGAAAACACTGTTTATACTTACCAATAAATCAATTTCTTCACACTCCAAGTACAACCATACATTGAGCATAGTTGTCTCCATGAGTATGAGGGATGGGAACCCTGCAATATATACCTTTCCCTTTCTTACTTGAGTGGGTACACTCAAAGTCAACAAGAGTGTTCTGCAAAATGTTTTTACAAGGGAAACTCCAATACCCATCCAAACCAAAAGGAAATGTAGTAAATACTAAAGTATACTTATCTGAATAAGAGAAAGGGAACAAAGTAGGCATGAGGAACTGGGAGACCAGAACAATATAAAAGCAAACTATTTATAAAGGCTCAGAGATAATCCTCTCAAATGTATGAGGTTGCCTGTAAATTGAGACCAGGCAATGTCCATAACAATCAGGTGGCTGGACCTTTGCAGTAGAGAAAGTGCTGTATGGAGAGGGTATAAACCTTTTTACATAATCTGTAAACAACACTTAAAGTTGAAGAAAGCTCCAATTCAGCCGATTTTACTCAAAACAAGTCTGAACTAACTAAAGTATGAAAGGGTTGGGCATATATTGGATTGTCACCCGCCCTTAAACTTCTGTGAGGTGTTTTTATCTACTCTAGTAATCCAAGGCCAAACATACACCATTACTGATATGGTTCTACATAGTTATAACCTCTCTTCTGTGAAGAGTTGTTACTGAGAAAGAACCTCCAAGCAGATATTTAAATAAAAACTTAATCAATTAGTACCTTAAAATATATGAGCATGTTAGTTTAAACATTTCAGCTTCTGGAGAGCAATTTAAAAGATTATATCCTGTTACATAAATATAAGCATAAAATCATACCCCCCCCCCCCACTGCATATGATTAATAATATGTAGCGTTCAAAATCAGCACTGTTCCCATTATAATAAACTGCAGAGATTGATTATTCAATTTAACAGCAAAGATGTAATACGTTTAATAGTGTCATTCCTTAAAAAAAAAAATCTAAGAAACCTGTTTACAGAGGACTGTAATCCTTTATAAACAACATTTTCCTGTTAGAGTCTAAATTCAGTTCTATTGACACTAATAGCCAGTATTATATCTTTTTTTTTTTCTCTTTAAGAATCAGGAGTAGAGCCCAGAAAAAGCTACCAAATAACTTTTTTATTTAGTAAGGAAAACTTACTTTACAGCTCTGAGCTAAGTGAGTGATAATTTTAAAATGTCACACAATGTATGAGACCGTACATCCAATCATATGCTATAGCTCAATGAGTTCATGACCTGGAGCAAGCACTTCACAATTACTATTTTAAAATGAAAATGCTCTTAAAACATATGCTTAATGTTATTTGGGACTATTTGGTCCAAAAGTGCTGTTGTAAAAATGCAATAGCTCTTTAATAAAAAAAAAGAGAAGAAATAACGTTTTAGATTAAACTGCTGAAATGCATGCACACCACTTTTTGGCAAATCAGTTTTTTTGCACGTGCACAAGCAAGAAAACAAGCAGCAGTTAAGAACTTTAATGTTAAAACAAGAGACAAAATGTTTTTTTTTTTAATGCACATATACTGCATTTAAACAACATGTTGGAGTTAATGAAGACTAAATAAACAAAAAAATGTAAGTCTATTGTCAAAGGTTGGGGTAGATATTTGGTAGCTTTCAGTCTCAGAAACTAAATATGAATCAGAAGAAAATGTATTTGATTAGAGCTCAAATTGATTTCATCATATAATCTGGAATTTGAATTACGACTTTGTACCTCTTATATTATGCTAGACTCGTCTGAGAACGTTCTTAAAAGAAGCGGTCTGACAGTCAAACGGGCTGACTCAAAATCCCTTGTTTTAGGGTTCGATTTCTTCTGTAACATTAAATGAAAAATTGTAAAGGGAACGACGTGTGGAAACAGGATGTCCTTTAGAAGGAGAAGCTTGGATACACTTACCCACATGAAAGAATATACTATGTGTGGTTATGAAACACATAAGCAAAGAACCAGCTACATATTTACTGTATAGCCATGAAGTTTTTTTCCAAAAATGTTAGTTTAACTGAGAATATGTTCCTATCTGTTATACACATCAGATTCATTCTCCATTTGTTGTTGGTTTTTTTCTTGTACATTTCACTACACATTCTATACATTTATAAATATATGAATTGATCTATCATTGGCATTATACATCAAAATAATATATGACAGACATGGATAACTATTTAATAAGGTTATATGTATTTAGCTCGAAAAAGCACATACTTTGAATAGTTTAAAGGTACATGAAACCTATTTTTTTTTTTCTTTCATGATTTAGAAAGAACATGCAATTTTAAACAACTTTCCAATTTACTGTTATTATATAATTTGCTTCATTCTCTTGATATCCTTTGTTGAAAAGCATATCTAAATAGGCTCAGTAGCTGCTGATTGGTGGCTGCACATAGATGCCTTGTGTGATTGGCTCACCCATATGCATTGTTATTTCTTAAACAATGATATTTGAAGAATGAAGCAAATTAAATAATAGAAGTAAATTGGAATGATGTTTACAATTGTATTCTCTATCTGAATTATGAAAGAAACATTTTGGGTTTCATGTTGCTTTAACAGCAAATTATAATCACATAAAAACACATTTGTAATGCAGTAAGCTTAAAGTGACTAATAGTAACAGAGATGACGTCAAAAGTAAAATTCAGCAGCTGAAAAGGGTAACGGTAAGACTACAGAAACATGGACTCTTACCATAGAGAAAGTGCAGCAAAAGACACGTCTGAACCATAATGAAATAACCTTTTGATAAAGCACCTTTCCCACTGATTAACATTTTCTGTGAAGTTTGTGCATTTTGTAACTTTGAAGGTCAGAAAATAAGCTTTGCTGCGCATTTATAAAAGGAGCTATGTAGATATGAAAAATGGTAGTCTTAGTGGCTCTTAACAAGAATTTTTTTAAAGGGACATAATACTCATATGCTAAATCACTTGAAACTGATGCAGTATAGCTGTAAAAAGCTGACAGGAAAATATCACCTGAGCATCTCTATGTAAAAAAGGAAGATATTTTACCTCACAATCTCCTCAGCTCAGCATAGTAAGTTCTGTGTAAAAAGTTATACTTCACCTGCTCCCAGCTGCAGGTAAAAATAAAAAAAAAATGAAGAAATGAACAGCAGCCAATCAGCATCAGCAATACTGAGGTCATGAACTCTTACTGTGATCTCATGAGATTTGACATAACTCTCATGAGATTTCATAGTAAGCTTCCTTTACCTGATTGGTGAAATAATATGAGAGTGCACAATGCTCATCCCTTCAGATGTCCCAGGACAGACACACTAAAATGCTGCTTAGAAATCCTTTACAATGGGAGGTGGCTACTGAGGAACTTTTGAGGTAAAATATCTTTCTTTTTTACATAGAGATGTTCAGGTGATATTTTCTAGTCAGCTTTTTACAGCTATACTGCATCACTTTCAAGTGTTTAAACATTTGGGTATTATGGCCCTTTAATTAACTCTAACTTAACTATCTAGGGAATAATCCTATCAAATTTGCTTTGTTCTCTTGGTATTCTTTGTTGAAAGCTAAACCTAGGTAGGCTCATATGCTTATATTAAGCCCTTGAAGGCCGCCTTTAATCTCAGTGCATTTTGACAGTTTTTCACATTTAGATGCTGATAGTTCATGAGTGCCATATAGATATGCATTTTCGCCAATCAGTGCTGACTCATAAGTAACTCCACAGGAGTGAGCACAACGTTGTCTATCAAAAGAACTGGATAAAAGGGGGCAGTCTGCAGTGGCTTAGATGCAAGGTAAACACAGATATAAAAAGTGTATTAATATAACCATGTTGATTATGCAAAACTGGGGAATGGGTAATAAAGGGATTATCTATCTTTTTAAACAATAACAATTCTGGAGTATACTGTCCCTTTAACTCCAATTTTATATCTGCACAACCAATATCATATGAGGTAATTAACATCAGTCATGTGATAGAGGGTCATGTGACCCATCAGTTGAAAGAGATGATGCTATTTATAAATGAGGGGACTCAAATATGAGTACCCTTTTCTATTTCTCCCAACTAGTCTTGAATACATTTCTTCCTTGAAATGGGTGCTGTAGGAATTTAGCAATGGCCAAAAAAAATGGACACAGTTTCTGCTCTCTTTTACTACTCAAAATACGGCATCTAATTCTAATGACATAAGAAGTCTGCATTTTCAAATTGGCATTGTGATAGCTTGAGAGTCATGTGAAATCATCATATAAAGAGGGCTCTCACAAGTGTATGGATTAACATTTGGTTAAGAGGCCGATTTTTAATAATTCTTTATTATTTATTACACTAAACCTGTTGGCTAATGGGTCAGAAAAGCTCAGTTTCACATCGTCAGTGGGAAAACAATAGGTTAAAAGGTTGCCTTGCATGCAGAGACGACATTTGTTAAAGACAATCAGAATCATTAAAGGGAAATTAAACCCAGTTTTTTTTCCTTTTGCGATTCGGGTAGAGCATACAGCTTTAAAAAAAAAAAAAAAAAAAAAAAAAAAAGTTTCCAATTTACTTCTGTTATCGAATGTGCTTCATTCTCATGCTATTCTTTGGTGAAGAGCATTCTTAGGAAGGGACTTTGCCCATATCTGGAGCAAAAATTGCAGGAAACACAGTGTATTGCTCTCCGCATTCATGCGAGGTCTTGCGGACGTGATCCGCACTGTCGGATCAGGTCCGCAAGACCTTTCATACATAGGCCTCAAAAGGTCTTACCGCAGAGGAAGAGGCCAAGGAAGGCAACTAGACATCTGAACCTGCAAACCAAATCCTGCGAGGCCAAGCTGGGGCAATCAGAATTACTGAAGATTTCTCTAGGCCTATCTTGGAGATCACTCTGGGAGGAATTACCAGAGGAGGAAATAGATAAGCAAGCTGAAATGACCAAGGAGCTACTAAAGCATCCACAAACACTGCGTGAGGGTCCCTGTACCTCACAAATGACCTGGGAAGTTTTTTTTATTCAAATGAGAAGCCATCAGGATCTATCTCTAATAGACCCCAAAGACCTACAATCTGAGTGAAAACATCCTGGTAAAGAGACCATTCCCCTGGATGTAGATATTGACGACTGAGAAAGTCTGCTTCCCAGTGGATCACTCTTGGAATATGAATCACAGAGATTAGGCAAGAATTAATTTCTGCCCATGAGAGTATTCAAAATACTTCCCCTCATGGTTAGGGAACTGTGAGTTTTCCCCTGATGGTTGACATAAGCCACTGCAGTGACATTGTCTGTCTGGAAATGGAGATGAGACTCCCTTTTTAACAGGGGTCAAGCCTGAAGAGCCCTGAAAATAGCAGGGAGTTCTAGAATATTTATTGGGAACTCTCTGTGCTCTCAAAGACCCCCAAACAGCTCCCTAACCTGAAAGACTTGCATCTGTAGTGATCACAGTCCAGGTAAGATGAGCAAAAGAAGCCCCATAAATATTGAACTGATGATCTAGTCACCAAGAAAGAGACCTACTGGGATCCAGAAATATCCTTTGAGACAGTTGAGTATAATCACTGCACCATTATGTAAGCATACAAAGCTGAAGAGGTCTCATGTAAAAATGAGCAATTGGAATTCCATCTAAAGCTGCAATCATGAGGCCTAGAACTTCCATACAAAGAGAAACAGGAGGGAAAGAGAAAGATTGAAAGTTCAGACAATTTTAACCTTCTCTGCTTTGTTAGAGAACTACTCATGGAGACTGAATGTATTTGAAAACCCCCCAAAAAGTTACCT
This sequence comes from Bombina bombina, assembly GCF_027579735.1. Classification (NCBI taxonomy): domain Eukaryota; kingdom Metazoa; phylum Chordata; class Amphibia; order Anura; family Bombinatoridae; genus Bombina; species Bombina bombina. The sequence goes on from NC_069499.1 coordinate 730,195,433, forward strand.
TTGTTTGAGGAATTTAAGAACTATTTGGAAAATTGATCCTTTTACCATATTGTTAAAGAAACAACAACAGTTGGTTGGTGTCAGATTCTGCTAAAGCAAATGACGGAGCTTGAACCAAGATATCGCACAAGTATGGAAACAATGCAATACCCTGACTTCTGATCACAGACAGTAGGGCACCCAAAACCTTTGTGAAAATTCTTGGAGCTGTAGCCAGACCAAATGGTAGATCAACAAACTGAAAATGCTTGTCTAGAAACGCAAGAAGCTGATAAATGCTCACTGTGTATTTGAACATAAAGACAAGCATCCTTTAAATCTATTGCGGACTTCTTTTTCTCTCTCTATTGCGGACATAAACTGACCTTGCTGAAGAAAAGGCAGAATGGTCCGAATAGTTTCCATTTTGAAAGAAGGAATTCTTATAAACTTGTTCAAAGTTTTCAAATCCAGGACTGGTCTGAAAATACGTTCCTTTTTTGGAACGGAATAGATTTGAATAAAATCCTTTCCCCTGTTCCTGCAAAGGACCTGGGGCATGCACTCCTATAGTTACCAGATCTGAAACTGACTGGAAAAAAAGCTTGAGTCTTTACAGGATTCTTTGGAACATTGGACAGAAAAACCTTCCTCTGGGAGTTCTTGTTCTGAAACCTATCCGATAACCCTGGGAAACGATATTAAGAACTGAAGGATCTGGAACAGACTGAAACAAAGCATCCTTTAAAAGGATTAACCTGCCCCATACCAGAACCTTCAAGCAGATTTTGTAGTAGGGATAGATTTCTTAGCCTGCTTTGACCAGTTAGCACTAGGCCTCATACTGGGCCTTGCTTCTAAACAAAGGAATCAACCTTTTCTTCCTTATTCTGATAAAAGGAGCGAAAACGATTAGCAGCTTTAGATTTTCCTCTTAACTATTTGTCTTGAAGAAGAAAAACTACTTTACCACCAGTAACAGTAGATATTATAGAATCTAAATCAGATCCAAGTAGTTTCTTTCCCTGAAAAGAAAAAGACAATAATCTGGATTTTGATACCATGTCAGCAGACCAGGATTTAAGCCACAAGGCTCTCTTAACAAGGACTGCCAAAGACATGCTTTTGATATTGATCTTCACAAAGCAAATACATCACAAATAAAATAATTGGTGTCGGATATCAGAATAAGATAGCTCCATTTTAGCATTTGACAAAGCAGCACAATAAAAAACATTATAACCACAAAAAAAGCTTGAGGAATGTTAACTTACCCCCTCCAAAAGTAGCTATCAAAAACTTAGATACAATGCACACTAAGCCAAACTGAAAAACAAAGCAGAGGCCATATAACTTCACATCCAAATGCTAGGTAACCCACAGCAGACTGATATAATGTGCATAAAAAACTTGACATTTATAAGGGAATTAAGCACGCCAAACCCAACGTGCGTGTGGTCCTACAAGAATTAACTCAACATACGTAAAGTAGCCAAAGCACGAAAAAAAGAAAAACATAACTGAATGGACGTGCGTGGACCCAAAGTGCGCGAACCTGATGCTCGTAAACATGAAAGCTGACACACAAAATATAAACTGAGCACATTAACCTGCTGTCACCTATTTGTCAGCTTAGCAACGAGCAGCAGAGACAGCAAAAAAGCTTGTGACTTTTTTAACTAACTTTTTTAGTTAACCAGAATGTTATCTAGCCTTATGATATTATTAAATACTAAAGTCCATTTAAGCTGTTCAGTTCTCAAGTATTTCTAGTAATAAAAACACACATTTTACAGAGAAAAATTCACTGTTAAATAATGGATACAGACTTGCCAGTTAAGAGTCATAGAAAACAGAAGGTATTTTAATTTCAAATACAAACAAAATTTGATTAAAAAAAAACACACTATATGTAATTCTTCGAAAATATTAATCACATGCAGAAATCACCATTTGTGTATTCAGGATCAGCAGCTCACATGGAGATACCATGGTTCATTATTACAAAGCAAATGTTCTGAGGTCTCATGTGTTAGTTTTGCAAACAGATTACTTATTTACTTCACGTGAAACACGGTTGTTTTAAACTGCTGAAAATAGAATTAAATAAAAACTGTATTTTAATGAAGAAACACATCAATACTTGCTAAATTTGTGACTATACTTAATAAAGGTGACACAGAATCCTTTTACAAAGCGTCACAAAGTGCTTTCTTCATTATTTCCTGAGGGAACAATGCTACTAGACATTTATGCAAAGACAGAGACTAAAAAGCTGGATATCTTCTGGGAATATGAGAGGGTGCTCATTATGGTAGGAAGGTGTTCAGGAGACTCAGCTTCTAGGGTAGATTTAGGGACAGAATCAGATAGTTCCATTACAGAATTTGACAAAGCAACGCAATAAAAACACTATAACCCCTAAAATAGCTCTCGGGTAACTTACCCTCTCCTAAAATAGCTATAAAAAATTTTTACAATACAGATACAATGTGCTAAGCCAAACTGAAAAAAGAAAGCAGAGACCATATAAATTCACATCTGAATGCTAGGTAATCCACAGCAGACTGAGAGAACGTGCACAAAAATAACTGACATATATAAGGGAATTAAGCGTGCCAAACCCAATGTGTGTAAGGACCTACGAGTGCTAACTCGATATGCATAATGTAGCCGAAGCACTGAAAAAAGAAAACAGAACTGAACAGACGTATGTCGAAACAACATGCGCTAGCACGACGCGTGTAAACAGTAAGCGGACATGCAAATTTTAACGAAGCACACCAAGATACCTGACACGCCTAAACAGCAATGGGAATATATATATATATATACACACAGTATATATATATATATATATATATATATATATATATATATATAAATAAAAGTAGCTGTAAAGTTAAGCACTCACTGGGCTTCGAAACAAAATGTCTTTATTCCATATGGCTTGAGAGAGTGCACACATGTGAGACTGGTTTTATATATATATATATATACACACACATATATATATATATATATATATATATATATATATATATATACACACAAATACAGTATCTCACAAAAGTGAGTAAACCCCTCACATTTTTGTAAATATTTTATTATATCTTTTCATGTGACAACACTGAACAAATGACACTTTGCTACAATGTAAAGTAGTCAGTGTACAGCCTGTATAACAGTGTAAATTTGCTGTCCCCTCAAAATATCTCAACTATATATATGTATATATAACAGCAAAGAAAAAACATCAGTGCTAGTGTCCAATAGTAATAATAGACTACCTCTAGTCTGTTGTTAGAAACTTCAAATGTTCCCAAATATTAAATAAACAAACACAGAAATTATAAATCAATGTAAATAGTAATTTGCTACTAAGGAACATAGGAGGTTGTGCTGCTTAGAATATGATACAGTGTACCCCTTACACTGTTAGTGAGAATATAAAACAAAGGGAAAATCAATCAACTTAAGCGCACATAAACAGTCTCTACGTAACAGTCTCTACGTAAGTTAATAAAAATAGAATGTCCAAGCGGTGCAATCTATATGAAGACTGCACCTTTCACCAATTTCCAAGTGCAAAACCTGCTTACCAGATCTCACTTCAATCATATGAGGTAAGAGTGATGCTCTGTGTCAGGGGAGAGGAATCTGTGTCCACCCTGAAGAAGTTGATGATAAACGTCGAAACACTTAAGGTTTCACTGAGAGGCCATTCAGACTTCCTAGAACCAGCTGTTTGATTTTATTGTGAATATATAATTTTATAAGTATTTATTTAGTCAGAAGACTTGTTTTTACTGTGTGACCACGTCATTTTTACGAGGGGCAGAGCAATATCATAGCCACTTATCGTTTGAAGATGATTTGGAATGTTTTGTGCTTTTAAGCTTACCTCATTATGGATAAGATTTAATTTGTAATTTTGCATTTTTTACACAATAAATTCTAATCAGTGTATACAGTATCATGCTCTGCAATTTATGTATTCTGTTTACATTTGATATACTCCAGAAACACTTTGAGAATCCATTGTTAAAGTGAGTTGGATCAACCACTACAAGACAACACTCCACAAATATCGAAGGGTGGCCACAGATTCCTCTCCCCTGACACAGAGCATCACTCTTACCTCATACTATTGAGGTGAGATCTGGTAAGCAGGTTTTATACACATTTGCATTTGGAAATTGGTGAAAGGTGTAGCCTTCATATAGACTGCACCACTTGGACATTCTATTTTTATTAACTCACGTAGAGACTGTTTCTGTGCGCTTAAGTTGTTTGATTTTCACTTTGTTTTATATATATATATATATATATATATATATATATATACACACACACACAAAAGCACACTCACAGGAACGAACAACTTGCTCAATACTATTATTAGCCTGTTCTATGGCGATTTACCACCTGGGTGCAGCTTCTTTTAGCCCAGTAATGCTTTTCACAGAGAAGAACTTTCCTATAGTATATCAGTCTGATCCCGCCTATTACGGTCAGTCCAGCGCCAAAATACCAGGCAAGTCCTCTCTGAACAAGGAACACAGCAACCCCAGACGATCGTTTCGGCCTTCATTGGGCCTCAACAGTGAGGTGTAGCCATATTCCTCTAAGCACAGTGAGCAAGAAGTCCATGTCTGGTTTCCCCTTTTTCCCATAGGGAGACTAAATACACACAGAGAGAAGCACACTCACAGGAACGAACAACTGGCTCAATACTATTGTTAGCCTGTTCTATGGCGATTTACCACCTAGGTGCAGCTTCTTTTAGCCCAGTAATGCTTTTCACAGAGAAGAACTTTCCTGTAGTATATCAGTCTGATCCCGCCTATTACGGTCAGTCCAGCACCGAAATACCAGGCAATTCCTCTCTGAACAAAGAACACAGCAACCCCAGACGATCGTTTCGGCCTTCATTGGGCTTCGTCAGTGAGGTGTAGCCATATTCCTCTAAGCACACTGAGCAAGGAGTCCACGTCTGGTTTCCCCTTTTTCCCATAGGGAGACTAAATACACACACAGAGAGAAGCACACTCACAGGAATGAACAACTGGCTCAATACTATTGTTAGCCTGTTCTATGGCATACATACACACACACTATAAGTGCTCATAATAAGGCTACAGCAAACAACCAGCAGACAGCCAAACCAGTACTGAAACCTATCAGCAGAGATTATGGAAAAGGAGTATATTGTAGATCCATAGAACGAGGCAAAAGACAAGTACCTGCAATCAATTATGAAGAGTCTGTGACAGATTACCCATTAGAGGAAAAAGGAGCCACAAACCATATCCCATATACATCCCCCTGGCAAGCACTGCACTCTGAGGGGAACCCGGGCATTAACATAAACTGAGAACCCCTCTCTCAGAAGAATCAAATGCACATCTTAATTCTTTGACCACCTGAGGTACATGTGAGGTGGGAGGGTTTTAATAGAGCTCTTGGGATTTGGGAATCTTTGCCTCCTCCTAGAGGTAAGGAAGAGTAATTCTCAGGAGTAATTGATCACGGACTCTCACCACCTGAATGAAAGAAAGTATTTTTGCAAAACTGCTGCTATATGGTGCTCTAGACACATGCATGCTCCTGAGCTTAAGTGCTTGCTTTTCAACAAATGCTACACAAGGAACAGTCAATTTGATAACAGAAGTATAATGGAAACTTTTTTTTATTATTATTATATGCTCTATCTGAATTATAAGGGGTTTCATGTCCCTTTTAACAATCCTTTTAGATGAAGTTTACAAGGTACCACAGAGTACAGCATAGAGTGTGCAAGTAAAGAAGGTTAGTCACCTTAATTGCTCCAAGGAAAACTGTGATTGCTGGAAGTTTGAGAGAGCATGAAGATAGTAGATGTTCCTGAGGAAGGGAGGCGCTTTGTTACCTAGTTTGCAGCATTGCAAGAGGTAGAAAATAGTTGAAGATTTATGGAAACAGAAAAAGAGAAACAGAGAAAAGGTAAAGTAGCGAACATAAAAGTAGAAAATTGAAAAAAGTACAATTAGAAAGAAGAAAGTTGCAAAATGTATTGATTTAAAGGGACCTGAAATGCACAGTCAAAAAAAATAAACATTTCCAATTTACTAATATTGTCAAAATGTTCCTCTTTTTCTCTTGGTCTCCATTTTTGCTGCCCATATCTTGCATACTATATGGCAGCTTTGATCCAAACAATGTTTGTAACTATATTATAGGTATAGGGCATTCTCTGAGTTTATCTAGATATGCTGTCATGGAAATTTCAGCAAAGGATACCAAGAGGAGGAGGCACATTTGATAACAGAAATAACTTAGAATGTTTTATCCTTTCATATCCCCTTATTCACCCAGTTAAATGATCAATGCAGAAGTTTTATGTAAATGGCATAAAATGGGCATAGTCAGAAGAGGGCTGTGAGGAAATACAACAAACAATAACACTAAGGAATATGTGAATATCTTTCAGCTCTGATTAGACTTTTAATAGCAATCTAAAAGGCAACAAAGAAAATGATATTCTACATTAGTGTTTTTCCACTTGTCTTCAGGGCACACCAATGGTCAGATTTTCATGATATCTGAACTAGAGCACAGGGGAAATATTGTTTATTCAGGAGTTAAGCTTCTTTATTCTTTGTGGCATGAACAGGTGACATAACCATGGTTACTAACCTTCTGTCACCCATCAGAAGATTATTTCACCTGTGCTCTAGTTCAGATTTCATAAAAACCTGGCCTGTTGGTGTGCCTGAGGATTGGAGTTAAAAAACACTGATCTAGATCAGTGTTTCTCAATCGCAGTACTCAAGTACCCCCAACAGGCCAGGTTTCCATGATAGCTGAACCAGTGCACAGGTGAAATAATCAGCTGATCAGTAACTATGGTTACTAACCTGCTCTCACCCATCTGCTGATTATTTCACCTGTGCATTGGTTCAGCTTTAATGAAAAGCTGGCCAGTTGGGGTACTTGAGGACAGCGGTCGAGAAACAATGTTCTAGATCACACTACATTTGTCAACTTAGCAATGAGCAGCAGAAGCAGTAAAAATGCTTGTGACTAAGTAACCTTTTTAGTTGCAATGTTGTCTAGTCTTATGATATTATTAAATATTAAAGTCTATTGAAGCTGTTCAGTTCTCAAGTATTTCTAGTAATAAAAACACAATTTTTAGAGAAAAATTCACTGTTAAAAAATGATGGATACAGACTTGCCAGTTAAGAGTCTTAGAAAACAGAATTTATTTTAATTTCAAATACAAACAAAATCTGATTAAAAAACACACACTATATTTAATTCCTCGAAAATATTAAACACATGCAGAAATCACCATTTGTGTATTCAGGATCAGCAGCTCACATGGAGATAACGTGGTTCATTATTACAAAGCAAACGTTCTGAGGTCTCATGTGTTAGTTTTGCAAACAGATTACTTATTTACTTCACTTGAAAAATGTTGTTTTAAACTGCTGAAAATTGTTGAATTGTTGCAAGTGCTGCAAAATCAATTGGTTGGTTTAGCCTATTTAGAGCATTTTGAAAACCCCAGTATACAGATTTTTCTTTTTGGGAGTGTTGGACATTGCACAATTTTCACACACACACACACACACACACACACATAGACACACACACACACATAGACACACACACACATACATACAGACACACACACACAGACACACACATACAGATACACACACACATACATACAGATACACACACACATACATACAGATACACACACATACATACAGATACACACACATACATACACACACACACACATACAGATACACACATACATACAGACACACACACATACAGATAGTGCAGAATTATTAGGCAAGTTGTATTTTTGAGGATTAATTTTATTATTGAACAACAACCATGTTCTCAATGAACCCAAAAAACTCATTAATATCAAAGCAGAATAGTTTTGGAAGTAGTTTTTAGTTTGTTTTTAGTTATAGCTATTTTAGGGGGATATCTGTGTGTGCAGGTGACTATTACTGTGCATAATTATTAGGCAACTTAACAAAAAACAAATATATACCCATTTCAATTATTTATTTTTACCAGTGAAACCAATATAACATCTCAACATTCACAAATATACATTTCTGACATTCAAAAACAAAACAAAAACAAATCAGTGACCAATATAGCCACCTTTCTTTGCAAGGACACTCAAAAGCCTGCCATCCATGGATTCTGTCAGTGTTTTGATCTGTTCACCATCAACATTGCGTGCAGCAGCAACCACAGCCTCCCAGACACTGTTCAGAGAGGTGTACTGTTTTCCCTCCTTGTAAATCTCACATTTGATGATGGACCACAGGTTCTCAATGGGGTTCAGATCAGGTGAACAAGGAGGCCATGTCATTAGATTTTCTTCTTTTATACCCTTTCTTGCCAGCCACGCTGTGGAGTACTTGGACACGTGTGATGGAGCATTGTCCTGCATGAAAATCATGTTTTTCTTGAAGGATGCAGACTTCTTCCTGTACCACTGCTTGAAGAAGGTGTCTTCCAGAAACTGGCAGTAGGACTGGGAGTTGAGCTTGACTCCATCCTCAACCCGAAAAGGCCCCACAAGCTCATCTTTGATGATACCAGCCCAAACCAGTACTCCACCTCCACCTTGCTGGCGTCTGAGTCGGACTGGAGCTCTCTGCCCTTTACCAATCCAGCCACGGGCCCATCCATCTGGCCCATCAAGACTCACTCTCATTTCATCAGTCCATAAAACCTTAGAAAAATCAGTCTTGAGATATTTCTTGGCCCAGTCTTGACGTTTCAGCTTGTGTGTCTTGTTCAGTGGTGGTCGTCTTTCAGCCTTTCTTACCTTTGCCATGTCTCTGAGTATTGCACACCTTGGGCTTTTGGGCACTCCAGTGATGTTGCAGCTCTGAAATATGGCCAAACTGGTGGCAAGTGGCATCTTGGCAGCTGCACGCTTGACTTTTCTCAGTTCATGGGCAGTTATTTTGCGCCTTGGTTTTTCCACACGCTTCTTGCGACCCTTTTGACTATTTTGAATGAAACGCTTGATTGTTCGATGATCACGCTTCAGAAGATTTGCAATTTTAAGAGTGCTGCATCCCTCTGCAAGATATCTCACTATTTTTGACTTTTCTGAGCCTGTCAAGTCCTTCTTTTGACCCATTTTGCCAAAGGAAAGGAAGTTGCCTAATAATTTTGCACACCTGATATAGGGTGTTGATGTCATTAGACCACACCCCTTCTCATTACAGAGATGCACATCACCTAATATGCTTAATTGGTAGTAGGCTTTCGAGCCTATACAGCTTGGAGTAAGGCAACATGCATAAAGAGGATGATGTGGTCAAAATACTCATTTGCCTAATAATTCTGCACTCCCTGTACATACACACACACACACACATGCATACAGACACACACATGCATACAGACACACACACATACAGACACACACGCACACACACATACAGACACACACACACACACATACAGATAAACACACACACACACACACATACAGATACACACACACATACATACAGATACACACACATACATACACACACACACACACACATACAGATACACACACATACATACAGATACACACACACACACACACATATACACACTGTACTGCATCAATCTAACCTAATAAGATCAGTGATACAGCAGAATTATTACCCACATCATTAGTTTACCTTGAAGAAATGACAAACATTTTTTTATTTTATTTTACATGATCCAATAACTAACAGGGCATTAAAAAGTAAGTACAAATGTGGTGATTCAACCCCAGAGTGGTGACTAGAAAAGGTTTGCAATAGGTTTCATTTTATTAAAACAGAATTTCTTACCTTTTGGCTCGCAGTCTTAAGATTGTTTATCACTATCAAAAGGATTTCTGGGTAGAGGCTGATAAATATCAGAAGAATTATTGCAAGCCACACTGAAACTGATGTCAGCATGTGACCAAATACAAAATACATTCGTTGTTGCTTGAGAAATGGCCTGAAAAACATCATGAAAATAATATTTGTAAAAAATATCAGTTTAGTTAAATTGTAAAAAACTTCATATTCATTTTCACCTAAACAATCAGCATTTTTTAACCTTACCAATATTGAACCAGTAAAACACATACTTAGCTTCAATTTTATATGTTAATACCAAGATCTGCTTTCACAAAATGCTCCCAGCATGCTTTGTTCTTTTGAGGCCTAGCAAAACTTTAAGATATCATTAATGTGACATAAAAGTTCAAAAAGAAAATGCTCTAATATGTATTGCATCTGGTAAATCAATGACAAGAGACAAATGTGTGTAGCCACCAATTGCCAGCTAGCTCCCAATATTGCATTTGTGCTCCTGAGCCCACCTATGTATGCTTTTCAACAAAAGATACCAAAAGAAGTAAGTAAAAACTCTTAAAAATGCACAATCTGAATCATGAAAGTTTCATTTTAACTTTTACACCCCAGTGCAATATCACTTAAATGTCAAATGATTCAAAATTGTATAACCTAACAGTAACTGCATTACGTCTAAGTTTTACAGTAGTATATTTGCTCTTATGTACAATTAAAAACTAACAGTTTAGATTTGCTATATTAAAAATACTGGCCCCAAAGCAGGAAATCAATGCAACAAAAGTCAGTGCAACTTTCATTACTGAGATTCAAATCTTTTATTTTTTTCAATACTTTGCATGTCCACCTTTATTTTTGATGACAAACTCAATCCTTCTTGGCATGGAGGAAACCAGTGTCGTACAAATTTCTGGAGAGATGTTCTGCCCTTCTTCAGAGATAATTTTTTTCAGCTGCTCTTTGCTGGAGCGGTTGTGTTACTCTACCATTCTCTTTAAAATACCCCAAAGGTGTTCTACTGGATTCAAGTCAGGTGACGTACGTAGCCAGGTCATAGTTTTCACTTGTTTCTTCTTTAGAAACTCCTTTGTGATTTTGGAAGTGTGCTTTGGATCGTTATCATGCTGGAATATTCGTCCTCTGCCAAACTTCTGGAGACTGGGAGTCTTGTCAGCCAGTAATTTGGTATATTGCAGGCATTCATGGTGCCATTTATAAATGTCATCTCCCCAACACCTTTTGCAGTCACACTCCCCCCCCCCATGATTCACTGTTGGGACTATACATTCCCTGTAATAATCCTGACCAGGTTCACACCAAACACCCCATGTAAGCCGAAAAATTGTATCTTGGTCTTGGCCATCTTACCAAACAATGTGCTCCCAGTATTCATCAGGCTTTTCATGTTGTTTAGCAAAGTTTAATCTTGCAGTTTTGTGCCGAAGAGCAAGCAAGGGTTTTTTCCTTGGATGCTGTCCATAGAAGTTGACATTATGCAATGTCCTTAGCACTGTCTGATCTGTCACAGAAACTCTAATTTCTATTGATAATCCCTGAGCCAAATCTGAAGCACTTGCCTGTTTTTCAGAGCTAGATTGTGCAAGTATCGCACTGTCCATGGCGTCATTTTAGGAGGACAGCCACTGCGGCTCTGATTTTTGGCACTGTGTATCGATCTATACCTCCTGATTATCGCTGCAACTGCGTTTTAACTGATTTTTAGTTGGGCACCAATCTTCCTGTATCTTTTTCCATCTTTGTGAAGTCTCACAATCAGATTTTTCAATTCCTGTAGCAATTCTTTTCCATGTGGAGACATGATGCAAACGTGCAGATAGACACAGCCCATTGGTCAAAAAAATAGACTGTTCTGGTAACTATGCTCATGCAATTAGGCTAATTGGAAATCATAGGTGCACTCAATTTTGTTTCAGTGATCTAACTTGTGTGTCAGTGACCCCAGGTGTATACACTTTTGTTGCATTAAGTTTCTACTTTGGGGCCTGTATTTTCAATATAATCTTTCTAAAGTATTTTTTTTTTTATTGTTTATAATAGGAAATACTCTACTTGTCAACTTAAAAATAAAACAATTATTGAGAGGTGATACAAATTTGAATAATTTGATATTTAAGTGATATTGCAGGGGTGTACTCACTTCTGTTGTATACTGTGTGTGTATATATATATATATATATATATATATATATATATATATTTACATATATATATATATATATTTTTATATATATATATATATATATATATATATATATATATATATATATATATATATATATATGCACAGGATATATGAAGGCACTCACTGGTCTTTTCAAAAAGTATT